>NC_091952.1:5356053-5422551 GCF_031021105.1 Erythrolamprus reginae | reverse complement strand
CCTCTCTAGGAATCTTCTGGGAGGAAACAGCGCCAGAAAAATTGGGGAGAATCCTCCGTAGGGCCTCTCTAGGAATCTCCTGGGAGGAAACAGCGCCAGAAAAGGTGGGGAGAAGCCTGTATGGGGCCTCTCTAGGAATCTCCTGGGAGGAAACGGGGCCTCCATCCTCCCTGGGGTTTCCCCAATCGCACGCATTATTTGCTTTTACATTGATTCCTATTGGAAAAATTGTTTCTTCTTACAAACTTTTCTACTTAAGAACCTGGTCACGGAACGAATTAAGTTGGTAAGTAGAGGTACCACTGTATTTTGAACGTGAACTAAAAACAAGGGACCTTTGGAAGCACGGCGAGCATGGCAAGGTCTGACACAGAGCACTCTATGCACGAGAAACCCAGGTTTGGGGGCCTCGTGTCGCCTGTGTAAAAATCCCTTTAAAATAACAAACACCAGAGTTGTTTTGACATGTTTTGGGCGCACAACCAAGCGAAAAGAAAACTCAGTCTGTTTATAGCCCGGCAGAACATGGTGAAATTTGGCTTCTTGGGCAGCTCTGACTGCAATGTTGATTCATTATTAATAGATCAATTAGGCCTTGGCTGAAGTCATCGCGATTATTCACACAAGCAGAAACAGGGCTGCAGAGTTCTCAAATCCCAACAATTTTTAAGATGTGGTGGATATTCAATTCCCAGAATTCCCCCTCTATTGCATACGGACTTCAACTCCCAGAATTCCCCATTTGGCACATTTATTTATTTAATTTATTTATGGGATTTGTATGCCGCCCCTCTCCGGAGACTCGGGGCGGCTAACAGAAATAATAAGACAGCATATAATAATAATCCAATACTAAAAACAATTACCGGTAAAAACCCATTATTATAAAAACCAACCATACATACAGACATACCATGCATAAAATTGTAAAGGCCTAGGGGGAAAGAGTATCTCAATTCCCCCATGCCTGGCGGCAGAGGTGGGTTTTAAGTAGCTTACAAAAGGCAAGGAGTTGGTTCCAGAGGGCCGGGGCTGCCACAGAGAAGGCTCTTCCCCTGGGTCCCGCCAAGTGGCATTGTTTAGTTGACGGGACCCGGAGAAGACCCACTCTGTGGGACCTAACTGGTCGCTGGGATTCGTGCAGCAAAAGGCGGTCCCTGAGATAATCTGGGAGATGCAGACTTCACCTCCCAGAATTCCCCAGCAGCTGCCAAAAAAGCCAACACAGTTCTAGACTGCATTAACAGAGGGATAGAATCAAGATGACGTGAAGTGTTAATACCATTTTATAAGGCCTTGGTAAGGCCACACTTGGAATCCTGCATTCAGTTTTGGTTCCCACGATGCAAAGAGGATGTTAAGACGCCAAAAAAGGTGCAGAGAAGAGCAACAAAGAGGATTAGGGGACTGGAGGCTAAAACATATAAAGAACGGTTGCAAGAACTGGACATGTCTACTCTAATTTTATGAAAAGAAGGACCAGGGGAGACATGATAGCAGTCTCCCAATATCTCAGGAGTTTCCAGAAAGAAGAGGGAGTCAAACTATTCTCCAAATCACCTGAGGGTAGATCAATAAATAATAATAATAATAATAATAATAATAATAATAATAATAATAATAATAATAATAATAATAATAATGAAGCAATGGGTGGAAACTAATGGGTGGAAACTTAGAACTAAGGAGAAAATTCCTTGACAGTTGGAACAATTAACCAGTGGAACTACTTCCCTCCAGAAGTTGTGAATATTCCAAAAGTAGATTTTTTTTAAAGAAGATGTTGGGTAACCATTTGTCTGAAGTGGTGTAGGGTTTCCTACCTAAGGAGGGGTTTGGACTCGAAGACCTCCAAGGTCCCTTCCAAACTCTGTTATTCTATTCATCACTGAGTACCAATATTCAGGGGGCCTTTGCTTGGCGTAGTGCCTATGGCACAACCCCTGAACCTTGTCATGCCGAAGAATGATTGATCTCGCACCGCATTAAATTCCCACTCCAAGTTGAATTTGAATTAATTCTCACTCCAGGTTGAATTTTGAAACATTGCAACATCCAGTAGGCGGGCTTCATGCCCCTCTTCCTTAATTAAAAAAAAATGCTGGAATTTTATGTTACGATTCCATATCATCGGGCCTCGTTTCACGTTTGTTTTGTGTTTGTTCATTTTCATTTGTGAGACGGAAGTAATTGGCCCGTGCGGTAAAGGGCTGGTTAGGGTCGGTTGCTCTCAGTGGTTTTGGGAGCTGGTGAGTGCTCGGATGGGAGGCCACCAGGAGATCCACTGGTATAGATTAGCCTGGGAACACACAACCCAAGTGTTGGCTTGCTTGCTTGCTTGCTTGCTTGCTTGCTTATTTACTTACTTACTTACTTACTTACTTACTTACTTACTTACTTACTTACTTACTTACTTACTTACTTACTTACTCATTCATTCATTCGTTTGTTTCTTTGTTTGTCAAACAAGTATCGAATTATAGTTTGTATTATTCACTAATCTGGCATATGTTTTAAAAATAATTATATTTCTTGTTTATTTTTTTTAAAATATACTTTATTAAATTTTCATAAAAATTGACATACACACAAACACACATTTAACACAAAATTGGGGTTGTAATTACCCCTCTTGTTCTAAAAGTCAAATCATATTACAGAAAGAAGAATACATTATTAATACCTTAAATCAACATATTAATTTGAGTGAAAAGAAATTTTGTTTAAGCTTATATAAAAAAACCTTCATATATAGACAAAATATTGTTTATATTGCTGTATTCACAATGTGGTATGCCGCCTGGAGTCGTTTCGAGAGGGGCGGCATAAAAATCAATCAATCAATCAATCAATCAATCAAATAAGCAAAGTATAAAGAAGTGATAAAAAGGATTAATAAAGACAGCAACATAAATTTCAGCCTCAATTGCGGTCGTTAGCCTATGACTGCCTGTAGGCGAAGGAACTAGGCCGAGCTGAGGAGAATCTACTACACCTTGCCTCGGAGGGGTAAGAGCTACGAGTAAGCCGAATGAGTCAGCCCCAGTAAGTTAATTCCTTTTCTTTTTTTTAGGTGGCTTCTGGCTGTGTGTTTTAAAATGGATTTGAGCCTGTTTTTCTTGTTTTATTGGGTGCTCTTCTCTTTCTGCTCAAGCTGTTTTTAAAAGTTTCCTGGCAGTTGGTTGGGGTTTAAAAAAAAAAAAATCGCACGCATATGGTTCGCCCCTGACTTCCAGCCCTTGAAGACTATTCAAAGAACAGCAGGATAAATAACACCAAATACATATTTTAAACCGAGTCAAATCAGATGGGGAGAAGGCGAAACAGGGACGAAGGGGGGAGGGGGGATAAAAGCAGGCCCGTAAATCTGAGGTAAAACCGCCATAGTCAGCCGGCCTGGTTTATTCGATTCAATTCAATTCAATTTATTAGACTTGTATGCCGCCCCTCTCCGAAGACTCGGGGCGGCTCACAACAATAAAAACAGTATAACAATGGAACAAATCTAATTATAAAATAACATTAAAAAACCCCAACAATTTAAAAACCATACAACACATACATACCAAACATAAAATATAAGAAAGCCTGGGGGAGATGTCTTAAGTCCCCCATGCCTGGCGATACAGGTAGTCTTGAGCAACTTGTGAAAGACAAGGAGGGTGGGGGCTGTTCTAATCTCCGAGGGGAGTTGATTCCAGAGGGCTGGTGCCGCCACAGAGAAGGCTCTTCCCCTGGGGCCTGCCAAATGACATTGTTTGGTCGACGGGACCCGGAGAAGGCCAACTCTGTGGGACCTTATCGGCTGCTGGGATTTGTGTGGTAGAAGGCGGTTCCAGAGGTAATCTGGCCCAATGCCATGTAGGGCTTTAAAGGTCATTACCAACACTTTGAATTGTGACCAGAAACCGATCAGCAGCCAGTGCAGGCCCCGGAGTGTTGTAGAAACGTGGGCGAATCTAGTAAGCCCCACGATGGCTCTCACGGCCACATTCTGCACGATCTGAAGTTTCCGAACACTTTTCAGAGGTAGCCCCATGTAGAGAGCGTTGCAGTAGTCGAGCCTCAAGATGATGAGGGCATGAGTGACTATGAGCAATGACTCCCTGTCCAAATAGGGCCGCAACTGGTGCACCAGGCGAACCTGGGCAAACGCCCCCCCCCTCGCCACAGCTGAAAGATGTTTCTCTAATGTGAGCTGTGGATCGAGGAGGAGGCCCAGGGTAATGGACGGACAGATGGAATTATCCTTGGGAGGCAAGGCCTCGTTCATTCCCACACACCCACGCCAATGGTCTCTCTCTCACACACATCAATGGTCACACACACACACACACACCAATGGAAATTTATTTTATTTTATTTATTTCTTTTGTCCAATACACAATGAGAGTTTTAGTGGGTATATACACATAGTAAAATACATGATGAAGGCTATAGAGGAGGTACTCATAGTAAAATATATCTAAGAAAGAATAGAAAAGAAGATATAGTAATAGAACATATCAATGAAAGAACAGAAGAAGAGATATAGGAATAGAAGAATAGAACAGAAGTTATGGGCACGGGCAACTCGGCTGTTAAGCAAAGCTGCCATTAAGTGAGACCAGAACGGGGCTCAGCTTCTTCAGCTTTCTTTTGCATTGCAGATCTGTTAAGACCATAATTGTGAGTCCTAGATTTATGACTACAATTGAGCTAGTGCTCCCTCCCTCCGGTTCCTCCCTCCCTCCCTTTCTTTCCTTCCTTCCTTCCACCCTCTCTATTTTCTTCCTTCCTTCCTCCTTCCCTCCCTGCTTGCGTCCTTCTCTCCTCCCCTCCCTCCCTCCCTCCCTTTCCTTACCTTGCCCCTCTTTCCCCCTCATTCCTTTTCCTTCCTTCCGGCCCTCCCTCGCCTTCCTTTCCTTTCCTTTTTTCCTTCCACCCTCCCACATAGAAACATAGAAGATTGACGGCAGAAAAAGACCTCATGGTCCATCTAGTCTGCCCTTATACTATTTCCTGTACAGTATTTTATCTTATCCCACCATCCGTTTCCTCGCCTCTCTTCCCCCTTGTTCCTTCTTTCTTCCTTCTTTCCCTCCCTCTCCTTCCTTTCCTTTCTCTCTCCCTTTTCTTTCCTTTTTCCCCTTTCCCTTTTCCTCCCTCCATTCCTTCCACTTCCTCCTCTTCCTTCCTCCTCTTCCTTTCTTTTCTTTTTTCCACTCCCTCATTCCTTCCCCCTTCTTCCTTTCCTTTTTCCACTTTCCCCTTTCCTCCCCTCCCTCTCTCTTCCTTCCTTTCCTCTCTCCCTCCCTCTTCCCTTTTCTTTTTCCACTTTCCTTTCCTCCACTATCATCCCCCCTCATTCCGTCACCATCTTCCTCCTTCCTTTCCTTACTTTTTCTTCCTCCTTCCTTTACTTTCCTCTTTCGCCTTCTTCTCATCCCTTTCCTCTCTCCTCCCTCCCTTCCCCTCCTTTCCTCCTTTCCCCTTCCTTCCTCCTTCCCGCTTCCTTTCCTTTCCATTTCCCTCCCCTTTCCTCCTTCCTTCCTTCCTTCCCTCCCTTCCAGATCAATCACCCTCCCCTTCTATTCGGTTGTCTCTAAATGAAAAGCCCAATTTTGGGATACAAAACAGGCACCGCAACAACTGATTGTGATATTATTCCTATCTGACGAATTTGCCTGCTCTCCTTTTAAGCATTTCCATCTGAAATCTGGCCGCTGTTCTGCTCAATGCTTCCAAGAAGAAAAAAAGAGAAAAGAAATCTATTACGACTTCCATTCCTTGTTAATAATTTATCCCCCTCACAATAAGGAGTTCATAATCGCCTGATGGGCTCGGCTCCTTTCCCCGCACTCATCGCCTGTCACCTCCCATATTCATCTCCTCCAGAGGCTGAGGACGGAACCGCTCAATCTTGCCAACTTTTCAAATGTGTAGATTTCAACTCACATTTCAACTCGGAGTCCATGAATGCTGGCTGTGGAATTCTGGGACTTGGAGTCCACGGATGCTGGCTGTGGGATTCTAGGACAGAGTCCATGGATGCTGGCTGTGGGATTCTGGGACTGGGAAGCCATCAATGCTGGCTGCGGAATTCTTCGTGACGTCAAAGCTCCGCAAATGGAATTCCCTATTGGGATTCCCCACCTCCTTTCTAGCCTCCAGGTTGGCCGAAAATGCCACCGCTGATCGCAAAAACGGCGCTCCGCTGAGAAGCGCCGCCGCTCGGCTGTAACCTTCTGAAACAGCCGGGCACTTCTCGGCGGCCTCCAGAACCCCAACCCAAACCAGAACTTCTGGGTTCGGCGTTCAGGAGAATGCCGAGAAGCCCCCCGGCTGTTTCAGAAGGTGACAGCCGGGCGGCGGTGCTTCTCGGCAGCCTCCTGAACCTGAAAAGTTTGGGTTTGGGTTTGGGAGAACACCGAGAAGCCCCCTGGTTGTTTTAAAAGGTGACAGCCGGGGGGCGGCGCCCAGCAGAGCGCCATCTAGCTTTACTAGATAAATGGTCTAAGCAATGGAAACTGCAGTTTAATGTTTCCAAATGTAAAATAATGCACTTGGGGAAAAGGAATCCTCAATCTGAGTATTGTATTGGCAGTTCAGTGTTGGCAAATACTGAAAAAGAAAAGGATTTAGGGGTAGTGATTTCTGACAGTCTCAAAATGGGTGAACAGTGCAGTCAGGCGGTAGGGAAAGCAAGTAGGATGCTTGGCTGCATAGCTAGAGGTATAACAAGCAGGAAGAGGGAGATTATGATCCCACTATATAGAATGCTGGTGAGACCACATTTGGAATACTGTGTTCAGTTCTGGAGACCTCACCTACAAAAAGATATTGACAAAATTGAACGGGTCCAAAGACGGGCTACAAGAATGGTGGAAGGTCTTAAGCATAAAACGTATCAGGAAAGACTTAATGAACTCAATCTGTATAGTCTGGAGGACAGAAGGAAAAGGGGGGACATGATCGAAACATTTAAATATATTAAAGGGTTAAATAAGGTCCAGGAGGGAAGTGTTTTTAATAGGAAAGTGAACACAAGAACAAGGGGACACAATCTGAAGTTAGTTGGGGGAAAGATCAAAAGCAACATGAGAAAATATTATTTTACTGAAAGAGTAGTAGATCCTTGGAACAAACTTCCAGCAGATGTGGTAGATAAATCCACAGTAACTGACTTTAAACATGCCTGGGATAAACATATATCCATCCTAAGATAAAATACAGAAAATAGTATAAGGGCAGACTAGATGGACCATGAGGTCTTTTTCTGCCGTCAGACTTCTATGTCTCTATGTCTATTTTGTAATTTTTTTTTCCTTTTGCACGGATTAATCACTTACAAACGTTTTGCCTTACGAACCTACTTCCGGAACCAATTAGGTTCGTAAGACGAGGTATTACTGTATTAGATTTGTATGCCACCCCTCTCCGTAGACTCCGTACACTCCGTGCTTGAAGGACCAAATATCACTTAGAATAAGACTCAGTGGCTGAGTTCCTACAGTTCCTACAGTTGATCGGATAATATTCTTGTTTTAAACAAAAGGAAGCAGATCTACCAATTCTCCTTCATCCTTACGACTTGACAGTTCCTCCAGGAAATCATTGCTATCGCATTCGTATTTCACAATACGAAAAAGCATCGTACCAAAACATCACAAAAGATATGACACAAATCTGATCTCCTAATGAGACCCCACTAATCTCCAGCATATTCTGCCCCATTTAAAGACGACGCTAGAGATGAAAGTGATGGTTAATTTCCATTTTAAACTCTCCGAAATTGTGGTCTACCATTGTAATGTCATTACTGTCAAATTTAACAGTGGACTGTTCAACAGAGAAAAATAAAATAGAATAGAATTCTTTATTGGCTAAGTGTGATTGGGCACACAAGGAATTTGCCTTTGGTACATATAGATTTGTCAAGAATCATGTGGTACAGCACTTAATGACTGTCATAGGGGTTAAATAAGCAATAAAAATCTTAGGATACAAGCAACAATTTACAGTCATACACTCCTAAGTGGGAGGAAAAGGGTGATAGGAATGATTAGAAAAATACTAATAGTAATAGTAGTGCAGATTTAGTAAAAAGTTTGACAGTGTTTAGGGAATTGTTTGTTTAGCAGAGTGAAGGTGTTTGGGGAAAAAACCTGTCCATGTGTCTAGTTGTCTTGGTGTACAGTGCTCTGTAGCGATGTTTTGAGGATAGGAGTTGAAACAGTTTATGTCCAGGATGCGAGGGGTCAGACAATATTTTCACGGCCCTCTTTTTGACTCATGCAGTATGCAGGTTCTCAATGGAAGGCAGATTGGCAATGTTATGCTGCTCAATTGGCAATTAGCCCCCAGTGAGTTCGGAATAAGTGTCGAACACACACACAGTCAAAAGGAATAAAGCAAGTTTACAAAACAGTCTTGAAACACAAGCTCCGAGAGGATTCAAATTGCTCTCACCCGAAATTCATTTGATGCGGAAGCATGCCAGAACAAAGGAGTAGATAAGACAGCTGTAAAATCCACACAGCCACACACGCCAAAAGTCCTCAAGAGTTCCTTGACCATGAAATATCCCAAAGTTCACTAAAAGTCCTTGAATACACTGTAGCAATTGTCTTTCAGAAGTCTCTCTTCCCAAACGGATAAACGCCCACTGCCCACGCTTCCCAACGCCTGTGTTTATCACAAACTCATTAACATAATTACCCCTTGAACAGGTGTGCTCACTTATCTTCTGAGACACCTGCGCAACTGTTCCCTTCGTGCCACAACCTGCACACACGGGCATCCACAAGTGGGTCCTCCTCTGATTCTGATGACTCACTAATTGGAGCACTGACTGCTGGGCTGGCTGCACCCATCTCCCTATCTGTCTCCTCTCCCCCACTGTCTGTCCCTGACTGTGAGCCAACTTCTCTGTCCGTTTCTGCTGGCAACAAAACAGGTCTCCGATAAACCAAGGATTCCCATAAATCAACATCAAAATTCCCCACTGCAGGAGCTGGCCCAGAGCCAACCACAACAGGCAGCCATTGTTTTTTCTGCAGTTCTGATTCTCCTCTGAAGCCTGTGCCGAACTGGTTGGGTTGCAGAGGCAAACCAGATAGTTATAGAGGTGCAGACAGAAGGGGACACTGAACCATGGACTAATCTTTGGTATAGGCAGTCCTCAATTTACAAACATTTATCTACTGACCGGAATTACAACAGCACTGCAAAAACTGACATGTTATGACCATATTTCGCAGATTACGACCATTTCGGCAAACAATTAAAATTTGGAATTGATTCATATTTCCGATGGTGTCCTACCGGTTCACGTGATCCCCTTTTGGGACCTTCCGATGAGCAAAGTCGACGAGGAAGCCAGATTCACTGAACGACCGTGCGGCTAATTTATCAACCACAGTGATTCACTTAAAAACCACAGCAAGGAAGGTGGTAAAAATGGAGCCAAACAACGTTTCGACGAGGTCACACTCATCATCTTCAGGCTGGTGTTTCTGTCCTTGTGCTAGGGCGAACACTGTGAGACCTGAGCTGCTTTCCTTCTATAAACACTGGTGGCTGGGTGTGGTTTGATGGCTCAGCAATTGCCTGCTGTGTAGAAACTTCCTGGTGAGTCAGTGGGGTAACACCTGGGGTCTTGATTTAACTGAGGTATGCTGATTAGTTAATGGTTGTAGATTAGGTGTGATATCCTGAGTAGTTGGAGCTTGCAGGCTACTTGATTGTTTTGCAATGTGTGTTCTGAATCTGGTTTCAGTTTCTATGGCTGGGATACGTTTGAGGGCTGGTTTCCAGATGTCTGGTAGGCGGGAGGTATCATCCCCCTTGTTCATATTTTGGAGATGTTTTTCTATCTCGATGGCTTCCATGATTATTCTTTTGCTGTACTGTTCTGTTTTGGAAATTAATTTGGTACTGTCAAAATCAATTTCATGTCCTGTAGTTTTGAAGTGTTGGAAAAGGAAGGAGGTTTTTTCTTTTTCCCTAATGCATTCTTATGTTCTGTAACACGTGCATTTACTCTCCTGTTAGTTTGTCCAATATATGTGGCTGGGCAGATTTTACACGGTATTTGATAAACTCCTTAGTTTTCTAGCTGGATATTGTTTTTGGGGTTTCTTAGGATGTTGGATATTTTTTTATCTGTACCAAAGGCTGTCTTGATATTGTGTTTGCAGAGAATTTTGGTATACAGTGGTACCTCAAGATACGAACCCCTCGTCTTACGAACAACTCGTGATACGAACCCGGGGTTCAGAAAATTTTTGCCTCTTCTTACGAACTTTTTTCGAGTTACGAACCGGCGTTCGGAGACAGCTGGGAAGCCACGCGGCTGTTTTAAAAGGTGACAGCTGGGCGGCGGGGCTTCCCAGCAGCCTCCCGAACGCCGGTTCGTAATTCGAAAAAAGTTCGTAAGAAGAGACAAAATTTTTCTGAACCCCGGGCTCGGTTCGGGAGGTTGCTGGGAAGCCCCCCAGCCCGCCTGTGACCTTTTAAAACAGCCGCGCCACTTCCCAGCTGTCTCCGAACGCCGAACGCGGAAGTTCGGCTTTGGCGTTCGGCTTCGGGAGACAGCTGGGAAGCCGCGCGGCTGTTTTAAAAGGTCACAGCCGCACTGGGGGGCTTCCCCCCCCACCCCGAACCCCGAACTTTTGCCGAACTTCCGGATTCGGGGTTCAGGGTGGTGGTGGGAAGCCCCCCAGCTTCCCACCCCCCCGAACCCCGAACTTTTGCCAAACTTCCGGGTTCGGGGTTGGGGGGGTGCTGGGAAGCCCTGCCGCCCGGCTGTCACCTTTTAAAACAAGGTGACAGCCGGGCGGCAGCGGGTTTTTTGCGGGGTTTTTTTTTTGGTTGCACGGATTAATTGACTTTACATTGTTTCCTATGGGAAACAATGTTTCGTCTTACGAACCTTTTGTCTTACGAACCTCCCCCTGGAACCAATTAGGTTCGTAAGACGAGGTTTGACTGTATATATATTTTCCCCAGGCCAAAAAAATATTTTCACTCCAAAGCAAAACCGAATAACTTTTTGTGACATACACACCCAGCTACCCTGAGAGCCATAATTAAGGACCAAATATAAATGATCTTTTTGGAAGACTCTGCATTTCAGCTGCCTGGGAGAATCTCGTAAAACCAAGGAAGGCATTAGTCCTGACTAACCGAGGTTTGATGCCGTTTGACGCAGCTCGTTTTGTTTTGCAACCAACTCCCTCTTCATCGTAAAGATGCCGGGCCTGGGGTCAAATTGAGTAAATTTGCAAGTGGTGTTTTTGAAGCAAATAAGCGGCAATCAGCTCGCCTGCCGCTCCAGTACAAGGTGAATGCCCAGGAAAGGAAATTTAATCAGCGTTTGATTAGCTGATAAGGAGGGCTGGAAAAATCCCTTCCGAAGGGAACAGGTTCCAAACCCTTCCGAAATTGAACAGGTCCAAAGACGGGCTACAAGAATGGTGGAAGGTCTTAAGCATAAAACGTATCAGGAAAGACTTCATGAACTCTATCTGGATAGTCAGAAGAACAGAAGGGAAAGGGGAGGACATGATAGAAACATTTAAATATGTCAAAGGGTTAAATAAGGTTCCGGAGGGAAGTGTTTTTAATAGGAAAGTGAACACAAGAACAAGGGGACACAATCTGAGGTGAGTTGGGGGAAACATCAGAAGCCACATGAGAAAATATTATTTGACTGAAAGAGTAGTAGATGCTTGGAACAAACTTCCAGCAGACGTGGTTGGTAAATCCACAGTAACTGAATTTAAACATGCCTGGGATAAACATATATCCATCCTAAGATTAAAATACAGGAAATAGTATAAGGGCAGACTAGATGGACCATGAGGTCTTTTTTTGCCGTCAGTCTTCTATGTTTCTAATCCTAGATTTTATCTTTCTTTCTTTCCTTCCTTCTTTCCTTCCTTCCTTCTTTCTTTCTTTCCTTCCTCCCTCCCTCCCTCCCTCCTTTCTTTCTTTCTTTCTCTCTCTTTCTTTTAGACTCAGGGAGGCTTATAACATGTTAGCAATAGCACTTTTTAACAGAGCCAGCATATTTCCCCTATAATCCGGGTCCTCATTTTACTCACCTCGGAAGGATGGAAGGCTGAGTCAACCTTGAGCTTGTGATGAGATTTGAACCGCTGACCTGCAGATCTAGCAGTCAGCTTTCGTAGCCTGCAGTACTGCACCCTATGGGCTGGTATTATTGAAGATGAGGTAGTTTGATCTTTTCAGGTTGAAGATGGACTCCAGATCAACTCCCAACCCTACTATCAGTTTGGAGAAGACACTTTCACCAAGCAGTGATCCAGTATCAAAGAACACTGCACAACTAGACAATAAAGACTTTAAAGATGAAAGAATAATGACACGCTGCCCCTTCCTCATCTGAGACTGAATTCCCAGTCCTAGTTTTGGCCATAAATTGATTAATACCTATATTTTGAAAACCATACACACCTATGTTTCTTAACCTTGGCAAATGGAAGATGTATGGACTTCAACTCCCAGAATTCCCCAGGCTGTGGAACTCTGGGACTTGGAGTCCATCAATTCTGACTGGGGATTGAAGTCCAGGCAGCTTCAAGTTGCCAAAGTTGAGAAATTAACTGTTCCAGATAGAAGACAGCCGCCATAAATCCCAGCACGGGCTTATTTTAATGAAAATTTCAATTGCATATCTTATTTCCCAGAGGAAAATAACTGTATATTTACTAGAACGTCTTTCCCAAAAGGAAGAGAAAAGCCATCCGTCCTATCTATTTATCCAACACCAGACAAAAATCTCACGTTAATAAACTCATTTTTCTCATCTCGACAATTATTGCAAGGATGCCATATGCCTCCCCCAGTTTGGTGTGTATGTTTCTCTGTGTGTCTACATGTGTGTGTATCACACTTGCACAGGAGTGTACATATACACACAGATAGTCCTCAACATACAAAAGTTCGTTTAGTGGCCAAAGTTACAAGGACACTTAAAAATTGATTTGTGACTGTTTTTCATGACTCTTGCAGCTTCCCCATGACTGGAGAATTGGTAGTGAAAATTTTGAATAGTTCGGAGAATCAGTAGCAGAAATTTTGAGTAGTTTGATGAACTGGTAGCAGAAATTTTGAGCAATTCAGAGAACTGGTAGTGGAAATTTTGCATAGTTTGGAGAACTGGAAGTAGAGATTTTGAGTAATTCAGAGAACAGGTAGTAGAAATTTTGAGTAATTCAAGAAACTGGTAGCGGAAATTTTGAGTAATTCAGAGAACCAGTAGTAGAAATTTTGTGTAATTCGGAAAACCAGTAGTGGAAATTTTGTGTAATTCGGAAAACCAGTAGTGGAAATTTTGAGTAGTTCGGCGAACTGATAGCATAAATTTTGAGTACTCCAGCAAACTGGTAGCTGAAATTTTAAGTAATTTGGAGAATGGGTAGTGGAAAGTTTGAATAGTCCGGAGAACCGGTAGTAGAAATTTGAGCAATTCGGTGAACTGGTACGGAAATTTTGAGTAGTTCGGCGAACTTGTAGGAGAAATGTTGAGTAATTCAGCAAACTGGTAGCTGAAATTTTAAGTCATTTGGAGAACTGGTAGTGGAAATTTGAGTAGTTCGGAGAACCGGTAAATACCACCTCTGACTGGCCCCGCCCCCAACTATTCTCTGCCTCCCAAGTCCCAGCTGATTGGGATGAAATGGGGATTAGGCAGTATCCTGCCACGCCCACCAAGCCACACCCACAAAACAAGTAGTAAACATTTTTCAATCCCACCACCGCTTGTGATTCCCGTGTGTGTGTGTGTGTGTGTGTGTGTGTGTGTGTGTGTGTAAGAGGCCAGATTCTCTTAATCAGGTTATTGATTTAACAACGGCAACGATTCACTTAACAACCGTGGCATGGAAGATCATAAAATTGGGCAAAGCTCACTTAACAACTATCTTCCTTGGCTCCATTGCGGTCGTAAGTCGAGTACTAACTCTGGACGTGTATCACTAGGGAGCCGGCCAAAGTCAGAATGGAAAGAAGGAAGAGAAAGAAGGAAGGGAGAGAGGAAGGCGATAACCAGCAAGGATTAATTAAACTTAATAGCCCGTCTAATCGGCTTTTATTAATTAATTCCTTTATTTACTCTAGGCTGTTAATGCTTTTATAAACAAGTGCAAGGAAAGGCTTCCAGGATCTTATGAAGGTGACCACTGTTGGAAAGTAGCCAGTGGAGGTGAAAGACATAGAAACATAGAAACATAGAAGTCTGACGGCAGAAAAAGACCTCATGGTCCATCTAGTCTGCCCTTATACTATTTTCTGTATTTTATCTTAGGATGGATATATGTTTATCCCAGGCATGTTTAAATTCAGTTACTGTGGATTTATCTACCACATCTGCTGGAAGTTTGTTCCAAGGATCTACTACTCTTTCAGTAAAATAATATTTTCTCATGTTGCTTTTGATCTTTCCCCCAACTAACTTCAGATTGTGTCCCCTTGTTCTTGTGTTCACTTTCCTATTAAAAACACTTCCCTCCTGGACCTTATTTAACCCCTTAATATATTTAAATGTTTCGGTCATGTCCCCCCTTTTCCTTCTGTCCTCCAGACTATACAGATTGAGTTCATTAAGTCTTTCCTGATACGTTTTATGCTTAAGACCTTCCACCATTCTTGTAGCCCGTCTTTGGACCCGTTCAATTTTGTCAATATCTTTTTGTAGGTGAGGTCTCCAGAACTGAACACAGTATTCCAAATGTGGTCTCACCAGCATTCTATATAGTGGGATCATAATCTCCCTCTTCCTGCTTGTTATACCTCTAGCTATGCAGCCAAGCATCCTACTTGCTTTCCCTACCGCCTGACTGCACTGTTCACACATTTTGAGACTGTCAGAAATCACTACCCCTAAATCCTTTTCTTTTGAAGTATTTGCCAACACTGAACTGCCAATACAATACTCAGATTGAGGATTCCTTTTCCCCAAGTGCATTATTTTACATTTGGAAACATTAAACTGCAGTTTCCATTGCTTAGACCATTTATCTAGTAAAGCTAAATCATTTACCATATTACAGACGCCTCCAGGAATATCAACCCTATTGCACACTTTAGAGTCATAGCAGAAGTTTGGTGGTGACCTTGGAGGGCTTTTAATCTGTCAATCTTGAAGTGAGCATGGGCGAAGAAAGAGACCCTCCACCAGGGGTGTCAAACATGGTTTCATTGAAGGACATATCGGGGTTGTTTTTGACCTTCGGGGTGGGACGGCTGGCCAGCTTGATGCCACTTGTGTAGGGGGCAACTGCGGTGACCAAGAGCTATGGCAGGACTTCTCTGAGACCCTCCCTCTCATTATAATCTTCCTTCCTTCCTTCCTTCTTTCTCTCCCTCCCTCTCTCCCTCCCTCTCCCCCACCCTTGCTCTTATCTATCCTTCCTTTCCTTCTCTCTCCTTCCTTCCTTCCCTCCTCCCACCTTCCCACCCTCTTATCTCTCTTCCTTTCCTTCTTCCCTCCTTTCTTTCTTTCTTTCTTTCTTCTTTCTTTCCTTCCTCTCATACTCCCTCCCTCTTATCTCTCCTTCCTTCCTTCCTTCCTTCTTTCCTTCCTTCCTTCCCTTCCTCCTTCCTTCCTCCCTCCCTCTCCCCCACCCTTGCTCTTATCTCTCCTTCCTTTCCTTCTCTCTCTCCTTCCTTCCTTCCCTCCTCCCAACTTCCCTCCCTCTTATCTCTCTTCCTTTCCTTCTTCCCTCCCTCCCTCCCTTTTTCTTTCTTTCTTTCTTTCTTTCCTTCCTTCCTTCCTCCCACACTCCCTCCCTCTTATCTCTTCTTCCTTCCTTCCTTCCTTCCTTCCTTCCTTCCTTCCCTCCTCCCTCCTCAATAATTCCCTCAACACGGTCAAACTATTTACTAAGGCTGCATTACATTACAACTAGTTTTTTTCTCATCATCCCTATCACCTATCTCCTCTTACTTATGACTGTGTGACTGTAAGTTGCTGCTTGTATCCTTAAGAATTTTATTAACATTATTTCCTCATTGCTTATTTGACCCCTATGACAATCATTAACAGTTGTACTTGACGATTCTTGACAAATGTATATTTTCTTTTATGTACACTGAGAGCATCTGGCACCACAAATTCCTTGTGTGTCCAATCACACTTGGCCAACGAAGAATTCTATTCTATTCTATAGTTTACTTTGGCGCCATGGCAACAGCGTGTGATGATTACATAAAAATTAAACATTAAATTTGGGCCTTGGCATATGGCATAGCGTCGGCTGTGGAAACGCGTCTCATTTGCTAGCTCAGCTGTTCCATTGCAGGAACATCCAGGGATAACAGGAATGGCGCGTCTGTTTCCGCAGACATAAATTTTATCTTCCTTCGTTTTCATAGATTTGGGGAGGAAAAATATTTGGAGCTGGGGATTGAGAACGCAGCATGGCTGTAATTGACAGTCTAGACATGGGGAGGGCTTGAGAGTCAGCCTGCAACCACAACAACGCTGAAAATATTCGTATTTCTCCTATTGAGGATTTTCAATTTTCGTTGCCCTGAGTTGCTCTGCAGAGGGAGATAGGCAGCGTACAAATGTAATAACATAACATAAGTACATAAGTGCACTGGTGTGCCTTTCGTCCCTTGTCCAGTTGTCTTTCCTTTCTCTCACTTATCATATATATTTTCTTTCTTTCATATATCCTCTCCTCTAAGTTCACTTTATCCTTATATTTTATTTATTTATTTATTTATTATTTATTTATTGGATCTGTATGCCGCCCCTCTCCGTAGACTCGGGGCGGCTAACAACAGTGACAAAACAGAATGTAAAAATCCAATACTAAAACAGCTAAAAAACCATTGTTATAAAACCAATCATACATACAAACATACCATGCATAAATTGTAGAAGCCTAGGGGGAAAGATTATCTTAATTCCCCCATGCCTGATGGCAGAGGTGGGTTTTGAGGAGTTTACGAAACGCAAGGAGGGTGGGGGCTATTCTAATCTCTGGGGGGAGTTGGTTCCAGAGGGTCGGGGCCGCCACAGAGAAGGCTCTTCCCCTGGGCCCCGCCAACTGACATTGTTTAGTTGACGGGACCCGGAGAAGGCCCACTCTGTGGGACCTAACTGGTCACTGGGATTCGTGCAGCAGAAGGCGGTCCCTGAGATAATTTGGCCCGGTGCCATGAAGGGCTTTATAGGTCATAACCAACACTTTGAATTGTGACCGGAAACTGATCGGCAACCAATGCAGACTGCGGAGTGTTTGTGTAACATGGGCATATTTAGGGAAGCCCATGATTGCTCTCGCAGCTGCATTCTGCACGATCTGAAGTTTCCAAACACTTTTCAAAGGTAGCCCCATGTCGATTATATTACTACATGTCTATTTTTCTTCCTATGTATTTGTGTATTGGACAAATGAATAAATAAAATAAAAATAAATAATGTAGGAAGTCAGCACTAATCAAAGAGAGAAGCAACTTTGGAACCGAGGAGGAATTTCCTGACAATTAGAACAATTAATCCGTGGAACAATTTGCCTCCAGAAGTTGTGAATGCTCCAACCACTGGAAGTTTTTAAGAAGAGATTGGATAACCATTTGTCTGGAGTGGAGTAGGGTTCCATAGGGTTTTCTGTCTACGCAGAGGGTTGGACTAGAAGACCTCCAAGGTCCCTTCCTCCTCTCCTCTCCTGCTCTCCCCTATTCTATCCCATCCCATCCCAATATTGTATTGTATTGTATTGTATTGTATTGTATTGTATTCCATTCCATTCCATTCTAAGCTACAATGGCGCAGTAGTTACAATGCAGTACTACAGGTGAGTTCTGCTGACTCCATTCCATATTTTCTATTCTGTTCCGTTCCATTCCATTCCATTCCATATTTTCCGTTCTGTTCTGTTCTACTCTATTATTATTATTATTATTATTATTATTATTATTATTATTATTTATTAGATTTGTATGCCGCCCCTCTCCGTAGACTCCATAGACTCAATAGACTCTATTCCATTCCATATTTTCTGTTCTGTCCATCCCATCCCACCCCATTCAATTCCCATATTTTCTGTTCTGTTCTTCTGTTCTGTTCTATTCTTCAAGGAAAGCTTCTCCCTCCCTCCCTCTCTCTCTCCCTCTCTCTCCCCACCCATTCTTGCCTAGCAATTCTTGGATTCAACTCACCTTGACCTCCGGCTGCAATCAGGCCCACGGAAAAAGTTAAAGAGGCCTTTAAAACACTAGGAGCCTCATCCTTTTCCATTGCAGTAACCGAATAACTGCTGAAATTACAGTAGCGCTGAGAGTTATTTCGCCCATTACATAGATCATTGTGGTTTTATTGAGGTTATGGATCAGCTCATAGCCAATAAAATGCTAAATACTCTTCGGGAGAGACGTTTTGCTCCTTGCTCAGAGACAGAAGCGTTTTGTCAAGTGTCAGGCAGTGATCAGGCGCCCAGACAACAACTGGTTCTTTTGAAGACAGAGACAATGAATAGTAAACAAAGTCAATTTTAACAGTAAATTTGAGATGCGTTATTAGCTCGAGCAAAGAGATTCGAAAGCGTTACATAAAAAGCAGACACGCCAACCAAGATAATACCTAAATCTTTTACAGGTTGTCAGGAGCACCTTAAAAAAAAAACAACCCAAACCCCAGTAGAGCTAACATTCAAAGTGTTGGTTATGACCTATAAAGCCGTTCAATTAAAACAATTGGAATTTGCATCGCAGCAACACACCAAGAACAGAGACTTTAAAACAGAAATAAATGTAATTAAACATAAAATTAGAATCATAGAACAAAATCAAATAACTGAAAAAATTAAAAGAGCAAAACAACATTATTTTGAACATGCAAATAAACCAGGCAGATGGTTAGCATATAAACTTAGAAAGCAGAGTCAATCCAAATTGATAAAAAAATTAGAAGACAAAGATGGTACAATAAAATATGACACAGAAGGAAAGGCGGACATTGTTTATAATTTTTATAAAGATCTTTATGCCAAAGACAATGTTAGTGAAGATGAGGTTTTTAATTACTTACAGGCTTCAAAATTACCACAAATAACAGAAGATCAACAGACTATGTTGGATGGTCCAATAACAATGGAAGAACTCCTAACTATAATTAAAAAACAGAAAAATAATAAGGCCACTGGTCCGGATGCTATACCGGCAGAATGGTATAAGATAGACAATGAAATAGTAAGAAACTATATGTTAGAAACCTTTAATTTATGTAGACTTGAGGGTAAAATTCCGAAATCTTGGTCAGAATCGCTGACAACTTTAATACACAAATCCGGCACTGACCCAGTAAAAATCAAAAATTATAGACCCATATCTTTATTAAATGTAGATTATAAAATATTTATTGCCATTTATGCAGATAGACTTAAAAGAATTATAAATGGAATAATACATCAAGACCAAAATGGATTTCTACCAGGGCGACAAATTAAAAATAATCTTAGAACAGTAATAAACACATTAGAATACTATGAACAACATCCAGATAAGACAGCATCCTTAATGTTCTTAGATGCTCAAAAGGCCTTTGACAACGTTAACTGGACATTTATAAAAATGCAATTAAACAAAATGAGATTTGGCTCAAAATTTGTTAATTTAATAGATACTATATACTCAAAACAAACGACTAAGATAATATTAAATAATAACCAATTACAAGCACTTGATATAAACAAGGGAGTTCGTCAAGGATGTCCTATATCACCATTGTTATTTATTATGACACTTGAAACTTTATTAATTAAAATAAGAGCGGATTCCGAAATAAAAGGTTTAACTATAGGAGACGAAACTTACAAACTCCAAGCTTTTGCAGATGACTTAACGTTTATAATTGAAGAACCGATAACAACTGTTCCTTCTTTGTTGCAAACTATTGAACAATACGGAAAGGTAGCAGGTTTAAAGATAAATAAAAGCAAAACTTCTTTTTTAACTAAAAATATGAATAAAATACAAGAAACTAAATTAGAAAATATTTCTGGAATAAAAACCGTAAAGAAAGTAAAATATTTAGGAATAAATTTAACAGCGAAAACAATAACTTTAAAAAATGATAATTACATAAAATTATTATCAGAAATTAAAAAAGATTTAGAAACATGGAATAACCTGAAAATATCATTTTTAGGAAGAATTGCCACAATCAAGATGAATATTCTGCCTAAGGTTTTATTTCTCTTTCAGGTAATTCCAATAAACCCAGGGGGAACTTTTTTTAAAACTTTGACAAACTTAGTTAAAAAATTTATATGGCAAGGGAAAAAAGCAAGGATAAAAATAAACTGTTTGGAAGACATTAAAGAAAGAGGAGGATTTGGTCTTCCAAACTGGAAATTATATTATCAGGCCGCCGCCTTAACATGGATTAAAGATTGGATAACCTTAGAGAATAAAAGAATATTAAATTTAGAAGGACATGATCTTATGCTGGGTTGGCATGCATTTATATGGTATGACAAGGAAAAAAATCACTCATATTTTAAAAGACACACATTAAGGAAGTATTTACTAGAGGTTTGGAAGGACATAAAGAAAAATCACTTCTTAAATGTTCCAGAATGGATAGCCCCCCTAGAAGCAATAACACATCCAAAATCTATAAAAGACACGAAAATATTTTATAGATATAAAGAATTATTAAATGATCAGATGAAGCTAAAGCCTAGGAATAAACTACAAGAAGAAGGGATAATAATAGATTGGTGGCATTATGCCCAGATTCGATCCAGATACCAGAAGGATATAACTCTTTACACTTTTAATAAAAGTAAGAATTTGCTAAGTCATTTAATTATCAATAATTCAGTAAAAATGATAGGGAAAATATATAAATTTCTTATCGCTCACAAAAATATAGAGTTGACTCTAAAAGATACCATGATAAGATGGTGCAGAAATATAGGTAAGGAAATAGATATAGATACTTGGGAAAAAGTTTGGATTAATAATTGGAAAATGACCAAGTCAGTTTCATTAAAAGAAAACCAAATTAAAATGTTTTATAGATGGCACCTTCCACCAAACAGGATAGCTAAAATGTTTCCTAAAACATCCCCACTGTGTTGGAAATGCAAGAAAGATATAGGAACTTATTACCATCAATGGTGGACATGTGGCAAAGCTAAAACTTATTGGAAGATGATTGAGAAGATATTAAAAGAAATATTAAAATATGACATAGATAACACCCCGGAATTTTACTTATTAGGAATTACTAATCAGACTTATAAGAAGGAAACTCTTTACTTAATTATACACATATTAACTGCGGCTAGAATAATATATGCGCAAAACTGGAAGGGGGAGGAAATCCCCAAGAAAGAAGAAGTTATAGCTAAAATATTAGATTGCGCCGAAATGGATATGATGACAAGAAGATTAAACGATCAAGAAGATACAAAATTTTATGAAACATGGAACAACATATATAAATGGTTAGATAAGAAAAAATAAGAGATAGATCTGTTTTTATTTAGGTAATAACAATATTAGATGTATTTGTTGATGATTTTGATATAGTAGTTTACTCACAAGCGATATATTAAAAATTTTGTTTTATGTATGTTTAGTAATTGAGATTTGTTTGAATGTTTGATTAGATGAATATATTACACATAAATAACATATTAAGCATTTTTATTTATACCGCACTAATATTGCATTTAAGATTTGAAAATTTTTTACTAGACTTTTTAACATTTAACAAATGTTTGATTATGTATTCTTTTTTCTATTTGAATGTATACTTTCAAAAGAAGCGGGGAAATACATCCCCATTTTATGTTTAATGTTTGTATGTCTGTATGTCTGTTTTATGAAAAATAATAAAAAAATTGGAAAAAAAAAAAAACCAAAACAACCCAAACCCCAGTAGAGCTAACATTCAAAGTGTTGGTTATGACCTATAAAGCCGTTCATGGCATCGGGCCAGAATATCTCCGGGACCGCCTTCTGCCGCACGAATCCCAGCGACCGGTTAGGTCCCACAGAGTTAGCCTTCTCCGGGTCCCGTCGACTAAACAATGTCATTTGGCGGGACCCAGGAGAAGAGCCTTCTCTGTGGCGGCCCCGACCCTTTGGAACCAGCTCCCCCCAGATATCAGAGTTGCCCCCACCCTCCTTGCCTTTCGCAAGCTCCTTAAAACCCACCTCTGTCGTCAGGCATGGGGGAATTGAAATTTTTCCCTTCCCCCTAGGCTTATAGAATTTATACATGGTATGCTTGTTTGTATGATTGGTTTCTTAAATTGGGGTTTTTTAGATTATTTTTAATATTAGATTTGTTGAAATTGTCTTCTTTATTGTTGTTAACCGCTCCGAGTCTTCGGAGAGGGGTGGCATACAAATCTAATAAATACAATACAATACAAAATACAATACAATGTCACAAACTGGCCAATTTTCAGAGTATCCAATGTTGGTTTGGGTGCAGAAGCTCACAATACGGAACAAGCACCTTGCAGTTTTGATCAAAAGTTGGCACCCAAATTTCATGCCCTTGCTAAGGATTCAAGAAGATCGTATGACCTGACTGTATGGCACATAACTCTGTGCAGCAAATTAAAAATCCAAGACTTTTCACAATACGGGAAAAAAAGCAGCCCCACCCTCTTAACCAGACTAGATTAGAATGATCTCTAAACATCTAGCTTTTCCTTAATATTTTCAGAGTATAAAACGCACTGGAGTATAAGACGCACCTTAGTTTTGAGAGAGGGAAATAGGGAAAAGAATCTGCTTATCAGGTATTCATCTGGTTAGCCTCCTTAGTCTGATCAGCTTCAGCACATTATTTTATCCCCTGGTTAGGGCTTTAAAAAAACCCTTTTTCGGAGAGAGTAACAATGAAAGAGCTTGCAAGCCAGTAAGATCTGGGAACATCACTAGCACCTGAAAAGAAACATTCGGAGCAAGTAGAGCAATGGACAAAATTCTGCAAAGAGTTAGAGCTTGGAAAACATTCTTTGCAGAGAGTAAAAATGAAAGAGCGTGCAAGCTGGGAACATCATTAACACCTGGAAAGAAACATTTGGAGCAAGTAGAGCATTGGAGAAAACCCTGCAAAGACTTTGGGCTTGGAAAACATTCTTCGCAGAGAGTAACAATGAAAGAGCTTGCAAGTCGCAAGAGCTGGGAACAGGGTTAGCACCTGGTTAGGGCTGGAAAGAAACATTTGGAGCAAGTTAGACCAATTTTTAAAAAATAACCTACAAAGACAGAGTTTGGAAAACATTCTTTGCAGAGAGTAACAATGAAAGAGCTTGCAAGCCATAAGAGCTGGGAACATCGTTAGTACCTGGTTAGGACTGAAAAGAAACTTATTCGGAGCAAATTACAGAAATGAAAAAAACCCTGTGAAGACTTAGGGCTTGGAAAACATTCTTTACAGAGAGTAACAATGAAAGAGCCTGCAAGGTAAGAGCTGGGAAGATTGTTAGCAGCTAGTTAGGGCTGGAAAAAAGCTACATTCAGAGTATAAGACACACCCAAATTATCAGCCTCTTTTAGGGAGGAAAAAGGGGCGGCTTATACGCCGAAAAATATGGTAATTTTGTTTTACTTTAGCAACTAAGATGATTAAAGGCCTGGAAGCTAAAACATTTGACAAAACGTGTGCAGGAATTGGGCATGGCTAATCTAGAGGAAAGAAGGATGAGGGGGGGAGACGATAGCAGGATTACAATATCTAAGGGGCTGCCACAAAGAGGGGTGGTCAACTTATTTTCCAAAGCAGCAGAAGGCAAGAAACAATGGATGGGAACTAATCAATGAGAGAAGCAACCTGGAATTGAGGAGAAACTTCTTAACAGCTGTTGTGGTTGGCTCTGGCCCAGCTCCTGCCCCAACGAATGTGGATGTGGATGTGGGGGAAACATCCACATGCCACAGGCCTATTTTGCTCCCGATAAAATCTGCTGACGAAGGCTCCTCTGACGAGGGAAGACTGAGTGGCAGGGAACAGGGGAGTTTAGCAGACAGCCCAGGAGGACATCAAACATCCTTATCATTCCTGGATTCTGAACAAGAACTTATGACGGACCCACACATGCGTAGAGTGATGCATAGGAGAGAACAACTGAAGGATTATTACAGGAGGTAAGTCAGGCCACCTATGGTTGGGTGGGGCTGCTGTAATTAGTGCTACAGATCAAAAGAACAGCATGCTGGTTTAGTCTTGTGATGATTCATAGTTCATCATTGGTTTTGCTGTTTTCCTGTTCAAGACTGTGTGTGGACTTTCTGGACTTTGGAATTTGGACTCAATTTCCCAGTTACTGGGTGCGAAATTAGATTGCATTTAACCTGTGCCTTGTGTGTACCAGAAAATCCCTTTGACATTTAAAAAGGGAGTTTTTTCTGCTTTTCCGTTGATAAAGACTTTTGGTTTTCCTTCTATCGTGTGGTGTGTGTCTTTTTGGACTAATTACCCTTTAATTACTGGCGGTTGGGACACGCCAGCAGAACAACAGCGAGGACAATTAACCAGTGGAACGGCTTGCCACCAGAAGGTGTGGGTGCTCCATTGCTGGAGGTTTTTAGGAAGAGACTGAATAAACTCTTTGTGTGAAATGGCAGAGAATGTCTCCTGCTTGAGCAGGGGGCTGGACTAGAAGACCTCCAAGATCCCTTCCAACTCTGTTGTTATTTTTATTATTAGACTGATAGGAAGGAGAAATTAAAATTCATCACTAAACTCCAGTGTTCTTCCGCATTGAGTGGAGGAGCCCTTGCCCACAAGATCATATGTTGCAATGTCTTACCAGTCAATGACTACTTCAGCTTCAACCTCAACAACACAAGAGCACGCAACAGATTCAAACTTAATACAAACTGCTCCAAACTTGACTGTAAAAAATATGATTTCAACAATCGAGTTATCGAAGCGTGGAACTCATTACCAGACTCAATTGTGTCAACCCCTAACCCCCAACATTTCTCCCTTAGACTCTCCACGATTGACCTCTCCAGGTTCCTAAGAGGCCAGTAAGGGGCGTACATAAGTGCACTGGTGTGCCTTTCGTCCCCTGTCCAATTATCTTTCCTTTCTTTCACCTATCATATATATTCTCTCCCTTTCATATATCCTCTCCTCTAAGTTTACTTTCACCCTCTTTTATATTATCACGTTCCCTATTTTTCTTCCTATGTATTTGTATATTGGACAAATGAATAAATAAAATAAATAAAATAAATTGCCACTACATATGGAAAGGACAGGCCTTGTCTTGATCAACAAGGGTCATTTTTCTCGTCCGGTGTTCATAAATAAGCAGACATTCAAGGCAGGACAGGACGAAAGAACAGCATGAAAATGAGCAAACAATTTACATGGGGATGTTGATCATCAAGGCCTTTTAACCCGAGACTGACCCAGCTTTGTTTCTTGCCTTTTATTTCTAATCTTTACAAACCGGGCTCAGTTGACATCAATTCTGAGTAATGCACTATTTCCCAAATCGCTACCTTGGGTTAATAGCCGGCATGATAAATAATCAAGATAAATGTGACATCATCAGGAACCTAATCAAAACCCCAAACATTAAATCAATCACCATCCACACTCCAGGAATCCAAATCACAGCATTACATTATCATGCCACGCTCGTAAATTGCAGGGTAACTACTAGCCTCGCACAAACAGGGACATCGGAACATTCACAAGGCAACAAAACAACTCAGAAAGTCAGCTCAGAAATGCTGACAATTCTGACCCCCCCCATCCCACCCCCAGCCTTCTGATTCGATGGAAGACGCAATGGCAGAATACAAAGCAGAATTGAAGAGAAGGGGTGGAGGACGACTTGGAGAAGGACAGATTAATGGAATTGGAAGGGACCTTGGAGGTCATCTAGTCCAACCTCCTGCTTGGGCAGGAAACCCTACACTAGACAGATGGTTATCCAACATATCCAATATCTCCTGGACCCCCTTCTGCCGCACGAATCCCAGCGACCGATTAGGTCCCATAGAGTTGGCCTTCTCCGGGTCCCGTCGACGAAACAATGTCATCTGGCGGGGCCCAGGGGAAGAGCATTCTCTGTGGTGGCCCCAACCCTCTGGAACCAACTCCCTCCGGAGATCAGAACTGCCCCCACCCTCCTTGCCTTTCGCAAACTCCTAAGAACCCACCTCTGCGGTCAGGCATGGGGAAATTGATTCCCCCGGGCCGTTTCATTTTATGTATGGTTTGTTTGGGATGCATGATTGTTTTTTATATTAAGGGTTTTAAACTGGTTTTTAACCATTAGATTTGTACTATGTATTGTTGTTGTAAGCCGCTCTGAGTCTCCGGAGACGGGCGGCATACAAATTTAATAAATAATAATAAATAGTAATTAATAATAATAATAATAATAACAACAACAACATCTTTTTAAAACTTCCAGTGTCGGAGCATTCACAACTAGTGATGGGCGAACCCAACGTTGTTCGGGTTCGGCAGGTTTGGACGAACTTCGCGTAAAGTTCGGCCGAACCCAAACTGAACCCGAACTCGAACTCTGAATGCTACGTGACGTCAAAGCTCCGCCCCCGAAATCCCATCGTATTTTATTTTCACGGATGCTTTATTTTTATTTTTACGAAAAAGGATGCCGCAGCGGCACTGCAAGCAAAGGGCGGTCCTTTCACGTAAAAATTTAAATGTTTATTTTTACATGAAAGGACTGCTCTTTGCTTGCAGCGCCGCTGCGGTGTCCTTTTTCGTAAAAATAACAATGTTTATTTTTACGTGAAAAGACCTCCCTTTGAAGGAGCTGGGGAATCCCTCCCACGAAGAGATTCTGGGGGCGGAGCTTTGACATCACATATACCGGCAGGTTGCTAAGGACGCAAAGGAGATCACTTCCTGGATTCCATGGCGTCCTTAGCAACCTTGGCGTCCTTAGCAACCTGCCGGTATACGTGACGTCAAAGCTCTGCCCCCGGAATCTCTTCGTGGGAGGGATTCCCCAGCTCCTTTTGTGTCTTGCAGAAGGTAACCCACCAACTAGCCACAGTTAACCACTATACCTAATTGAAGTCTTCAATTAAAACACTGCAGCAGGCTTTCTTGTGAAAATATATTTGATTTTATATTCTATCCATCCATCCATCCATCCATCCATCCATCCATCCATCCATCCATCCATCCATCCATCCATCCATCTATCCATCTATCTATTACATTTGTATGCCACCCTTCTCCGAAAACTCGGGGCAACTCATTTTACTTTTCCTCTTATCAAAACTGCTTCTCTAAATAAACCATCACTTTTACATTTAACCACTATAATAAACTACCCATAATTCTGTTACATAATTCTTATTACTGTACATCCACCACTGTAACCACTAAGCACTAACCACTAATTACAAACCACCCAGCACAAAACCACTCTATAACACTCTATAACTACTCTGCAAGGGTATTACTCCTATTATATAGGTTACAGCCAATTAGGTTGCAGCACAGTTAGCAAACCCATGATTACATGCTGATTATGGCTTATATCAGCCTTTCCCATGGTTACAAACCATTTACTTGCATTATAATATTACTTCTAGAAATAAGCATCCCATATCAACCATCAATGCCAGTCAATAATATTTATGATGCATTTTTAAATGTTGTTGACTGTTTCATGTTTAATAATAATAATAATAATAATAATAATAATAATAATATTATTATTAATGTTTATTAATATCATACATCTTTAAAAGGTAATTGGTTGAGACCCAGAACGCTGGCAGCTTCTGTATCAATCTTTAGCACCAGTCAATCGTATTTGTGATGCATTTTTGAATGTTCAGTTGACTGAGTTTCACGTTTAATGAATAAAGTAAATAATAATAAATGAGAAGGTGAAGCTCTTGCGGGACCTTCGAATATTAGACGGATCGTCATTTGGAACACAACACACCAGATGTCACAGCTGTCAAAAACCGAAGCCTACAATTTATTGATGTCGCTGTACCAGGAGATGCTAGAGTCAAAGAAAAAGAACTGGGGGGAAAAATCACAAAATATCATGACTTGGCCATCAATGGTTATGGATGAAACATGTAACAGTGATACCCATTGTCATTGGGGCTCTTGGTACCATGTCCCAGAATTTCACAAAACACATCAAGAAATTGTAGCTTCCTGCAATAACACCAGTGGAACTGCAAAAATAACCCTGCACTACTCGGAACATCGTATATTTTAAGAAGGTACAGTGGTACCTCTACCTAAGATAAGAACCAGGAGTTCAAAAAAGCCGCCCCAAGTCTATTATTATTATTAATTATTATTATTTTTTGCCTCTTCTCAAGAACCATTTTCCACTTACAAACCCGAGCCTCTGAAACTGTAACTGGAAAAGTTGGGGAGAAGCCTCCGTGGGGCCTCTCTACGAATCTCCTGGGAGGAATCAGAAAAGGCGGGGAGAAGCCTCCATGGGGCCTCTCTACGAATCTCCTGGGAGGAAACAGGGCCAGAAAAGGCAGGGAGAAGCCTCCATGGGGCCTCTCTAGGAATCTCCTGGGAGGAAACAGGGCTGAAAAAGGCGGGGAGAAGCTTTCGTGGGGCCTCTTTAGGAATTTCCTGGTAGGAAACAGGGCCGGAAAAGGCAAGGAGAAGCCTCCCTGGGGCCTCTCTAGGAATATCCTGGCAGGAAACAGGGCCTCCACCTTCCCTGTGGTTTTCCCAATCACACACATTATTTGCTTTTACATTGATTCCCATGGGAAAAATTGCTTCTTCTTACAAACTTTTCTACTTAAGAACCTGGTCACCGAACGAATTATGTTCATAAATAGAGTTAACACTGTACTTGGTTGATATCTAGGATGCTGGCAGCAACCTGTATCAACCATCAGAGCCAGTCAATGGTGTTTGTGATACATTTTTAAATGTCCAGTTGACTGAGTTTTATGTTTAACGAATAAAAGAGATAATAATAATTGTATTCTGCTGTCTCCAGGCACTGCCATATCCCCTATCCAAAAGTAAGGATAGTGGAATCGGCAGTGCATGGAGACAGCAGAATATAAGGGAAAGAACTGGAGAAGATAACAAATAGAAATAACAATAGAAATAGAACCTTATTTAACCCTTTAACATATTTAAATATTTCAATCATGTTCCCCCTTTTCCTTCTGTCCTCCAGACTATACGGATGGAGTTCATTGAGTCTTTCCTGATACGTTTTATGCTTAAGACCTTCCACCATCCTTGTAGCCCATCTTTGGACCCGTTCAATTTTATCCATCTCTTTTTGTAGGTGAGGTCTCCAGAACTGAACACAGTATTCCAAATGGGGTCTCACCAGCGGGATCATAGTCTCCCTCTTCCTGCTTGTTATACCTCTAGCTTTCCTATTAAAAACACTTCTCTCCTGGACCTTATTTAACCCTTTAACATATTTAAGTGTTTCGATCATGTCCCCCCTTTCCCTTCTGTCCTCCAGACTCTACAGATGGAGTTCATGAAGTCTTTCCTGATACGTTTTATGCTTAAGACCTTCCACCATTCTTGTAGCCCGTCTTTGGACCCGTTCAGTTTTGTCAATATCTTTTTGTAGGTGAGGTCTCCAGAACTGAACACAGTATTCCAAATGTGGTCTCACCAACACTCTATACCAGCGTTTCCCAACCGGTGTGCCGCGGCACAGAGACACGGCCAGGTGTGCCGCGAAGCCTAGGGAAGCTCCAGTTGGGCGGGGCGCTGCCGGTGCCGGACCGCCGGTGCCTCGGACCTGGAGCTCCCACTCGCAGCTGTCCCCCGGCTACTGCCCGATGCAGTTGTTTCCGGCGCTCTCCTGCTGGGCCCCAAAGAAGGAAGGCGGGAAAAAGGAGAGCTTCATTATTCGCGCCTCCTTTTTCCCACCTTCCTTCTTTGGGGACCAGCAGGAAAGCGCTGGAAACAGCAGCATCTGGCAGTAGCCGAGGGACAGCTGCGAGCACTGTTTCCCGTAAGCTGCCCCCTCTCCTCCTCCTCCTCCGCCGCCGCCTCCTGTCTTGGGGCATGATCTGCCCCCTCTCCTCCGCCGCCGCTTCCTGCCTTGGGGCGAACGATCCGGGAGTCCGGGACTGTGTGGCTTTGCGCCATGAAGAGAAAACGGCCGACTTTTCCCTGCTGCCCTTGCCGTTTTCTCTTCATGGCGCAAAGCCACACAGTCCCGGACTCCCGGATCGTTCGCTTCTGCGGTCAGCAAAGCCATCTGCCCAGGAAAGCGCCGTGCATTGAAAAAGTGCGATGCTTTTCCGGTAGCCAGCAGCCAGCTTGCTGGCTGGAGAAGCGAGCGATCCGGGAGTTCGAGACTGTGGCTTTGCGCCATGAAGAGAAAACGGCAGCAGGGAAAAGTCAGCCGGGCTAACGGGAGGTGGCGCGTGGTTGGGCGCTGGGGACGTCTGGGAGGGCGAGGGGGCTGATAGCTGCTGCCTCTTAGCTGCAGAGCCGGCGGGCGGAGGCGAAGACAATAGCCACTGGCTCTCTCCCTCCACTCTCTCCGGCTCTCTCACTTTCTTTTTCTCTCTGTTGCCGGCATGGTGAACGAGAAAGAGAGAGAGAGAAAAAGGAGGGGAGAGAGAATGAGAGAGAGAGAAAGCAAGAGAGAGAGAGAAAGAGAGGGGGGAAGGAGGGAGAGGGAAAGACGTAGAGGGAGGGAAGGAGGGAGAGAGAAAGAGAGCAAAAAAGAGAGGAAGAAAGAGGGATGGAGAGAGAGAAAGAAAGTAGGGAAGGGAGAGAAAGAGGGAGGGAGAAATAGAGTGAAATGGAGGAAGAGATTTTTTTTGTCCAAACTTTTCTTTAGCCCCCCCCCCCCGCGCCCCCCCACAGTGTTCCCCAGAATTTTGAAAATATAAATAATGTGCCGCGGCTCAAAAAAGGTTGGGAAACACTGCTCTATACAGCGGGATCACAATCTCCCTCTTCCTGCTTGTTCAAAATCCAGATAATTCCGTTCCGACTTTATATTCGCCTGGTAGGGAAACTAACCAGATATATTAATACAGTTCCAAACTGATTGGCATATGTCAGCCTGCGCTGGCTGGAAGTTATGAATATTTATCCCAGGAAAAACAGGTGTGGGAGCTGCCATGTTTGGGGGTGGGGGAAGGAATGGGAGGACCAAAAGCATGTATTTATCTCTCTTCCTCTCCTCTTTTTCCATCTCTCTCTCCTTCTTTGTCTCCGTTTCCCTTTCTCTCTCTCTCTCTCTCAGTAAAGGCAGGAGCCTTACTAGTATTAATGATGTAACTTAGTTTGAGTAATGAAACATCTGCAAGAATACAGCCAAGCTAAGAGCACCAAGGATCCTCCTCCTCCCTCTCAGCAAACCTCCCTCTCTTCTAGCACTGATAATGTTTCCTAGTTGGGTCATAAAACATCTTCCACAAAACCACCAAACTCGGAGAGCAATAAGGTCTAAATATTCTTGTCTTTTTCTTAATCTTCTAAAGCGGGTATCTAACAATGGCTCATGATCTTCTTCTTCTTCTTCTTCTTCTTCTTCTTCTTCTTCTTCTTCTTCTTCTTCTTCTTCTTCTTCTTCTCCTCCTCCTCCTCCTCCTCCTCCCCTTCTCCCCTCTTTTTCTTCCCCTTCCTCATTAATCCTCTTCTTCCTCCTTTCTCCTTCCTCCTTTCTCCTCTCCTCATCCCGAGTTTGCGGAGAGGGGCAGCATATAAATCCAATAAACCTAACCTAACCTAACCTTTTACTAATTCTTCCTCCTCCTCTTCTTCCCCTTCTCTTCTTCCTCTTCCTCCCCCCTCTCCTCCTCCTTTTCGTCTTCTTCCTCCTCCTCCTTTTCTTCTTCTTCCTCCTCCTCTTCTTAATAATAATAATAATAATAATAATAATAATAATAATAACTTATTAGATTTGTATGCCACCCCTCTCCGAAGACTCGGGGCGGCTCACAACAACGATAAAAACAATATTATAATGGCACAAATCTAATATTAAAAAACTAAAAACCCCATCATAATTAAAAACCAAACAGCACATACATACCAAACATAAATTATAATCAGCCTGGGGGAAAGGTGTCTCAAATCCCCCATGCCTGGCAGTATAGGTGGGTCTTAAGTAGTTTACGGAAGACAAGGAGGGTGGGAGCAGTTCTAATCTCAGGGGGGAATTGATTCCTCCTCCTCCTCTTCTTCCTCCTCCTCCTCCTCCTCAAATCAGACCCTACTGTCATTGGCATATCTACCAGCTCCGGTAGCCCCCCAGGTTCATCCAAGTCCATCTCTTCCTCACCCTCACTCTGTGCATCAGCTGGCAACACCACTGGCCCAGGGTACCAAGATAGGCCTGGCTCATCCTCCTCAGAAATTATCATTGCCAGAGTTGGTCGAGGACCCCTCACAACGCTCAGGTGCTTTGGAGACTAGCCTGACTCCCTCTCCTTTGTGGCAGCCCTTCAAATATCAGAAGACTGCTATCATGTCACCCCTGGTCCTTCTTTCCATGAAACGCATCCCCCAGTTTTCCTGTGGCGCCTGCAGAAATTCACCCTCCAACGCAGCTCACCCCCCCCCGTCTCATCCCAGCCCAATTGAACAGAAAACACTCATCCAAACCGAAAAGGCAGGAGTTTGGATCCCCCGCTAGGCCACCGTTCTCTTTCGACAGACGCCGTGTGTAGGATTGGCAGAGAGTACGGTGCGTAATGGGCTTCGGAGCACAATAACCCTTTTCCATCTGTCAACCACCTAGGGAGCCGCGCGGCGCTGGGAAAGGGAGAAAATGGAGAAGGGCAGGACAAGGGGAGGGGGGAGAAACAGAGGGATATGGAGCTCGGCAGCAGCAGTGGCAGCTGCCAATCTCCGTCGGTGGCCTTTAGATTGAGGAGAGGAACGCAGCTGGGGAACAGGATGATCCACTTAGTCAATGGATTCTTATTTATTTTGGGGGATTTTTTATTTTTTTTAACGTTGGATTGTGTTTCTCCAGCTTGGCAACTTGAAGAATTGCAGATTGCGACTCCCAGAATTCCCCAGCCAGGTGGGAAGCTGTGGAATTCTAGGAGTTGACGTCCAGAGATGATGAATGAGGAAATATTGGGGAGAAAGTCCACAGATGGTGGCTGTGGAATTCTAGGAGTTGAGTCCAGAGATGATGGCTGTGGAAATCTTGGGGAGGAAGTCCACAGATGGTGGCTGTGGAATTCTGGGAGTTGAAGGCCACAGATGATGGCTGTGGAAATCTTGGGGAGGATGTTCGCAGATGATGGCTGTGGAATTCTGGGAGTTGAGTCCACAGATGGTGGCTGTGGAATTCTGGGAGTTGAAGGCCACAGATGATGGCTGTGGAAATCTTGGGGAGGATGTTCGCAGATGATGGCTGTGGAATTCTGGGAGTTGAGTCCACAGATGGTGGCTGTGGAATTCTGGGAGTTGAAGGCCACAGATGATGGCTGTGGAAATCTTGGGGAGGATGTTCGCAGATGATGGCTGTGGAATTCTGGGAGTTGAGTCCACAGATGGTGGCTGTGGAATTCTGGGAGTTGAAGGCCACAGATGATGGCTGTGGAAATCTTGGGGAGGATGTTCGCAGATGATGGCTGTGGAATTCTGGGAGTTGAGTCCACAGATGGTGGCTGTGGAATTCTGGGAGTTGAAGGCCACAGATGATGGCTGTGGAAATCTTGGGGAGGATGTTCGCAGATGATGGCTGTGGAATTCTGGGAGTTGAGTCCACAGATGGTGGCTGTGGAATTCTGGGAGTTGAAGGCCACAGATGATGGCTGTGGAAATCTTGGGGAGGATGTTCGCAGATGATGGCTGTGGAATTCTGGGAGTTGAGTCCAGAGATGATGGCTGTGGAATTCTGGGAGTTGAAGGCCACAGATGATGGCTGTGGAAATCTTGGGGAGGAAGTCCACAGATGGTGGCTGTGGAATTCTAGGAGTTGAGTCCACAGATGATGGCTGTGGAAATCTTGGGGAGGATGTTCGCAGATGATGGCTGTGGAATTCTGGGAGTTGAGTCCAGAGATGATGGCTGTGGAATTCTGGGAGTTGAGTCCAGAGATGATGGCTGTGGAATTCTGGGAGTTGAGTCCAGAGATGATGGCTGTGGAATTCTGGGAGTTGAAGGCCACAGATGATGGCTGTGGAATTCTGGGAGTTGAGTCCACAGATGATGGCTGTGGAATTCTAGGAGTTGAGTCCACAGATGATGGCTGTGGAATTCTGGGAGTTGAGTCCACAGATGATGGCTGTGGAATTCTGGGAGTTGAGTCCAGAGATGATGGCTGTGGAATTCTGGGAGTTGAAGGCCACAGATGATGGCTGTGGAAATCTTGGGGAGGATGTTCGCAGATGATGGCTGTGGAATTCTAGGAGTTGAGTCCACAGATGGTGGCTGTGGAATTCTGGGAGTTGAAGGCCATAGATGATAGCTGTGGAAATCTTGGGGAGGAAGTTCATAGACGATAGCTGTGGAATTCTGGGAGTTGAAGGCCATAGATGATGGCTGTGGAAATCTTGGGGACGAAGTCTACAGGTGGTGGCTGTGGAATTCTGGGAGTTGAAGTCCAGAGATGATGAATGAGGAAATATTGGGGAAGATGTTCACAGATGATGGCTGTGGAATTCTGGGAGTTAAAGGCCACAGATGATAGCTGTGAAATATTGGGGAGAAAGTCCACAGATGATGGCTGTGGAATTCTGGGAGTTGAGTCCACAGATGGTGGCTGTGGAATTCTGGGAGTTGAAGTCCAGAGATGATGAATGAGGAAATATTGGGGAGGATGATCACAGATGATGGCTGTGGAATTCTAGGAGTTGAGTCCACAGATGATGGCTGTGGAAATCTTGGGGAGGAAGTCCACAGATGGTGGCTGTGGAAATCTTGGGGAGGAAGTCCACAGATGAGGGCTGTCGAATTCTGGGAGTTGAAGGCCATAGATGATAGCTGTGGAAATCTTGGGAAGGAAGTCCACAGACGATGGCTGTGGAATTCTAGGAGTTGAAGGCCACAGATGATGGCTGTAGAAATCTTGGGGAGGAAGTCCACTGATGGTGGCTGTGGAATTCTGGGAGTTGAAGTCCAGAGATGATGAATGAGGAAATATTGGGGAGGATGTTCACAGATGATGGCTGTGGAATTCTAGGAGTTGAAGGGCACAGATGATGGCTCTGAAAATCTTGGGAAGGAAGTTCACAGACAAAGGCTGTGGAATTCTGGGAGTTGAAGGCCATAGATAATAGCTGTGGAAATCTTGGGGAGGAAGTCCACATACAATGGCTGTGGAATTCTGGGAGTTGAAGGCCATAGATGATGGCTGTGGAATTCTGGGAGTTGAAGGCCATAGATGATAGCTGTGGAAATCTTGGGAAGGAAGTCCACAGACGATGGCTGTGGAATTCTAGGAGTTGAAGGCCACAGATGATGGCTGTAGAAATCTTGGGGAGGAAGTCCACAGATGATGGCTGTGGAATTCTGGGAATTGAAATCTACAGATGATGGTTGTGGAATTCTGGGAATTGAAATCTACAGATGATGGTTGTGGAATTCTGGGAATTGAAATCTACAGATGATGGTTGTGGAATTCTGGGAGTTGAAGTCCAGAGATGATGAATGAGGAAATATTGGGGAGGATGTTCACAGATGATGGCTGTGGAATTCTAGGAGTTGAAGGGCACAGATGATGGCTCTGAAAATCTTGGGAAGGAAGTTCACAGACGATGGCTGTGGAATTCTGGGAGTTGAAGGCCATAGATAATAGCTGTGGAAATCTTGGGGAGGAAGTCCACATACAATGGCTGTGGAATTCTGGGAGTTGAAGGCCATAGATGATGGCTGTGGAATTCTGGGAGTTGAAGGCCATAGATGATAGTGGTGGAAATCTTGGGGAGGAAGTCCACAGATGAGGGCTGTTGAATTCTGGGAGTTGAAGGCCATAGATGATAGCTGTGGAAATCTTGGGAAGGAAGTCCACAGACGATGGCTGTGGAATTCTAGGAGTTGAAGGCCACAGATGATGGCTGTAGAAATCTTGGGGAGGAAGTCCACAGATGATGGCTGTGGAATTCTGGGAATTGAAATCTACAGATGATGGTTGTGGAATTCTGGGAATTGAAATCTACAGATGATGGTTGTGGAATTCTGGGAATTGAAATCTACAGATGATGGTTGTGGAAATCTTGATGGTGCCAAATACCATCTATAAAACATCATATAGTCATTTTCTTTAAATGCCGCCAATTTTGTAATTTTACAATTTATACTCCAAGTCCTCTCCCAGTCACACTTTTCAGTGGCATTGTAACTTTGGTCATCAAATTAAGTGTTGTAAAACAAGGATTACGGTACCTGTATTACCATTTCCCACCGCCCAGTTCCACCCTCTTCAATTGTGTTCTGTATATTTTTTTTTTCCCTCCAAAAGCATCTCCTCTATTCTATTTTGGTGGAAATTACCATTTTCACACCCCGTATTTCAAGTCGGATTCCAAGCAAACGTTTTTTAAGATGCTAGCATTATTTCAAGGAGACAAGGAAACTCATAAATAGAGCCCATAATTCCTCTCCCCCCTCCTTTCTTCTTCTCTTCCCAGCTTCTCACTCTGTCACTTTGACTAATTTGAGGCTTTTTCATGCAAAATGCCTTTTTCTCCTGCCACACTCAAGGACCAAACTCTTCCATTTTCATTTTTTGCATCCGTTCCTGACTGCATCTATACAGCAATGCTAAAAGTGTCACATCGGGAGAACGATGTGAATTTTTAAAGGAAGGGTTTCATCGCTAACCGTCGTCCTTGAGCGCCGAAGACACCTCCTTAGTGCGATTCAAGGAAAGAAAAAACCCATCATTGTTTGTTTGAAAATGGCCAGGAAAAATATCCTTTAAAAATGAGGTCTCTCTTTCTTCCCTGCCAGCAACGCAAAACGGAATAAAGCAGAAAGGAGAGAGATTGAGAAAGAAGATACACAGAGCCATAGAGGCATGTTTCATTTCCCCAAATCATAAAATCTTAAATCAGAGGTCTTAATAATAATAATAATAATAATAATAATAATAATAATAATAATAGGTGGCAGAGGACTTTTGCAAGTGAAGCAGACAGTCGAAGAAGAGAAGCATGCATTATCTGACTATGTGAAGGAGAGCAAAGAGTCAGCGTTGATGGAGGTCAATAATAGGAAGCTTCTCAGGGTGAAGCAAACTAAGGACCAGTACAGAAAAACTGTAACTCAATGTCGTATGGACAGTTGGCGGAACAAAGCATTGCATGGCCAGTTCTTGGAGAAGATTGAAGGCAAAGTGGATAAAGAAAAGACCTGGTCATGGCTTACAAGTGGAACACTCAAAAAGGAGACAGAAGGACTAATACTGGCGGCACAAGAACAGGCCATTGGAACAAATGCTGTCAAAGCCAGAATTGAAAAATCAACAGACGATCCAAAGTACAGACTCTGTAAAGAAACAGATGAAACAATCGATCACATACTCAACAGCTGCAAAAAGATCGCACAAACTGACTACAAGCATAGACATGATGCTGTGGCACAGATGATCCACTGGAACTTGTGCCAGAACTACCATCTACCAGTGGCAAAGAACTGGTGGGATCATAAGCCCGAAAAAGTGATTGAAAATGAGCAAGCAAAACTACTGTGGGACTTCTGACTTCAGACTGACTGAATTCTGAAGCATAACACACCAGACATCCTGATTGTGGAGAAAAAGAAAGCATGGATAATTGACATCGCAATCCCAGGAAACAGCAGAATTGAGGAGAAGCAGCGAGAGAAATGAGTGAAATACGAAGATCTAAAAATCGAGCTGCAACGACTCTGGCATAAGCCAGTGAAAGTGGTCCCAGTGGTACTTGGCACGCTGGGCGCAGTGCCAAAGGATCTCAGCGGACATTTGAAAACCATTGGAATTGACAAAATCTCCATCTGTCAATTGCAAAAGGCCGCTTTACTGGGATCGGCAAACATAATTCGCCGCTACATCACTCAGTCCTAGGTATAATAATAATAATAATAATAATAATAATAATAATAATAATAATAATAATAATAAAAATAATAATAATAATTTATTAGATTTGTATGCTGCCCCTCTCCGAGAACATGGGGTGGCTCACAACAATAACAACAAAGTACAAATCCAATATCTAAAAACACAATAAAAAAACCTTATTAATAAAATAATCATACAACCCAATCAAACCATACATAAAACAGTAGTTAGGGGAGGTGTCAATTTCCCCATGCTTGGCGGCAAAGGTGAGTTTTCAACAACTTATGAAAGGCAAAGAGGGTGGGGGCAGTTCTGATCTCCGGGGGGAGTTGGTTCCAGAGGGCCGGGGCTGCCACAGATAAGGCTCTTCCCCTGGGCCCCGCCAGATGACATTGCTTAGTCGACAGGACCTGGAGAAGGCCCACTCTTCAACTCCACACGTCCCCAAATTATAATAATAATAATAATATAATAATAACAACAGAGTTGGAAGGGACCTTGGAGGTCTTCTAGTCCAACCCCCTGCTTAGGGGGGAAACCCTACACTACTTCAGACAGATGGTTATGCAACATCTTCTTAAAAACTTCCAGTGTTGGAGCATTCACAACTTCTGGTGGCAAGCTGTTCCACTGGTTAATTGTTCTAAGCATCAGGATATTTTTCCTTAGTTCTAAGTGACTGCTCTCCTTATTTAGTTTCCACCCTTTGGACAAGATGACGAAGAAGTTACAAGAAAAAGAGCAATCTGGATATTACTCAGCATGGAACAGATTGTATGAATAAGGAAAATAAAGTATAGAATGTGTAAATATGAAATGCTGGCTGTGTATAGATTTAAATAAATGAAACAAAAGGAGGAGAAAACAAATGTTCATGTATAGAAGAGCAGATCATAAAATGTAACTGGATCAATATATTAATATTTGTATCTGATAGGTGTATGAAGAGACAGTTGTACCTCTACTTAAGAATTTAATTCTTTCCGTGCCCAGGTTCTTAAGTAGAAAAGTTTGTAAGAAGAAGCAATTTTCCCCATAGGAATCAATGTAAAAGCAAATAATGTGTGCGATTGGGGAAACCACAGGGAGGGTGGAGGCCCTGTTTCCTCCCAGGAGATTTCTAGAGAGGCCCCACGGAGGCTTCTCCCCACCTTTTTTTGTTCTATTTCCTCCCAGGAGATTCCTAGAGAGGCCCCAAGGAGGCTTCTCCCTGCCATTTCCGGCACTGTTTCCTCTTAGGAGATTCCTAGAAAGGCCCCACGGAGGCTTCTCCCTGCCTTTTCCGGCCCTGTTTCCTCCCAGGAGATTCCTAGAGAGGCCCCACGGAGGCTTCTCCCTGCCTTTTCCGGCACTGTTTCCTCCCAGGAGATTCCTAGAGAGGCCCCACGGAGGCTTCTCCCTGCCTTTTCCGGCCCTGTTTCCTCCCAGGAGATTCCTAGAGAGGCCCCACGGAGGCTTCTCCCTGCCTTTTCCGGCCCTGTTTCCTCCCAGGAGATTCCTAGAGAGGCCCCACGGAGGCTTCTCCCTGCCTTTTCCGGCCATGTTTCCTCCCAGGAGATTCCTAGAGAGGCCCCACGGAGACTTCTCCCTGCCTTTTCCGGCCCTGTTTCCTCCCAGGAGATTCCTAGAGAGGCCCCACGGAGGCTTCTCCCCACCTTTTCCAGCCATGTTTCCTCCCAGGAGATTCCTAGAGAGGCCCCACGGAGGCTTCTCCCTGCCTTTTCCAGTTACAGTTTTGGAGGTTCGAATTTGTTAGTGAAAAATGGTTCTTGAGAAGAGGCAAAAAAAATCTTGGACACCCGGTTCTTATCTTAAAATGTTTGTAAGTAGAGGCCTTCTTTGGTCGAGGTACCACTGTATTTATATCCGATAGGTGTATAAATATATATGAATGAATTTTTATGAACCGATCTGCAACTGTAGCAATGACAGGAAGACAATTTTTCACACTTACAACCAGTAGTGGTATGATTGAGGATGGTGCACTGCTAGCGAAAATTGCACTGTGCGGGCAGGAAAACTCTTTTCCTGCGCGCCCGCACGCTCGAGCCTGTTTTCGCCTCTGCACATGCACAGGAAGCAAAGTCTCACGAAGGGATGCACACGTACAAGAGATTTCGGTGATTTTTGGGGGGGCTTCCCCGCATGTGCAGAAGCAAAAAAATCACCCAAATCTCACACACATGCAAGTCCCCTTGTGAAATTTTTCTTCCTGCTCATGCGCAGAAGCAAAAACATGCTGGTATATGCACGCACACATGCAGGAGCACCAGTAATGAAAATCCGCCCCTGCTTACGACCTTCGTCACAGCCCCAGCATCATAAGAACACAAGAATTGCCCTGCTGAATCGGGCCAAAGCCCATCGAGTCCAGCATTCTGTGTCCCACAGTGGCCCACCAATTGTCCATGGGGATCTTGAGCAGAAAGAGAAGGCAAGACCCTCCCTTTCCCTCAACCCCCAACAAATGGGACCCAAGGGAACCCTGCCTGCCTCAACCAACATAGAGGCAGCACATGGATATCCGTTTGAATCACCACCGATACACTTGGCATCCATGAATCTGTCTAATCCTGCCTTGAAGCTATCCAGGCTGACAGCTGTCACGGCATCTTCTGGAAGGGAATTCCATCAACCAAGGACCCTCTGGGTGAAGAAATATTTCCCTTGATTTGTCCTCACTTTCCTACCTATGACCTTTAGGGAGGGCCCCCTCGTCCTAGTATTGTATGATAAAGAAAATAATTTCTCTCCATCCATCTTTTCTATCCCATGCATGATTTTATACATTTCGATCAAGTCACCCCTTAAACGCCGTCTTTCAAGGCTGAAGAGACCAAAGTGTTGCAACCTGGTTTCATAAGGGAGGGGCTCCATTTCCTTGATCATTCTTGTTGCCCTTTTTTGCACCTTTTCCAGTTCCATTCTACCCTCCTTGAGGTGTGGTGGCCAGAACTGTACACAGGACTCCGAGTGTGGTCTCACCATCGATTTGTACAGAGGCAATACAACACTTACCGACTTTTTTTCGATTCCCTTCCTAATCATGCCAAGCATGGAATTTGTGAGGATCACGTGAGCAAAGCTCGGATGTTTGGTAAGGGGTTCACACTTATGACTGTCATTGTGCCCCAAGGTCATGTGATCCGGCCCTCTGGAATCAACTCCCGCTGGAGATTAGAACTGCCCCCACTCTCCTTGTCTTTCGTAAATTACTCAAGACCCATCTATACCACCAGGCATGGGGGAGTTGAGATACCTTTGCCCCAGGCTTTTTTAATATTTATGTTTGGTATGTATGTGTCGTTTGGTTTTTTAAATATGATAGGGTTATATGTGCTTTTTAATATTAGATTTGTTTTCCCTGGAATATTGTTTTTATTATTGTTGTGTGAGCCGCCTCGAGTCTTCGGAGAGGGGCGACATACAAATCTAATAAATTGAATTGAATTGAATCCCCTTTTGAGACTTTCCGATGAATGAAGTCAACGGGGGGGGGGGCAGGTTCATTTAACAACTGTGTAACTGAACCACAGTGGTGATTTGCATAACAACCACATTACAAGCAACTGTGTTTTTTTCGCCGACGATGTCAAACTTTTCAACACCACCGATAACACAACTACTCTCCAGAAAGACCTTGACTTTGTGCCTGAATGGTCAAACCTCTGGCAACTCCAAATCTCAACCAAATAATGCTCTGTCCTACACATTGGCAAAAAGAATCAGAACAGCAAATACAAGCTGAACAAACAAGACCTTGTAGACAACCCTCACTCCGTCAAAGACCTTGGAATACTCATATTCAATGACCTAAGTGCCAAAGCCCACTGCAACAACATCGCCAAAAAAGAGTTGTTAACTTAATCCTATGTAGCTTCTGCTCTGGTAATCTCACACTACTAACCAGAGCATACAAAACTTTCGCCAGACCAATCCTTGAATACAGCTCATCTGTCTGGAACCCACACTGCATTTCGATCATAAACACTCTAGAAAATGTCCAGAGATACTTTACTAGAAGAGCCCTCCACTCCTCCACTCGCAACAGAACATCCTACGCAACTAGACTTACAATCCTAGGTTTAGAAAGCTTAGAACTAAGTCGCCTTCAACATGACCTAAGCATAGCCCATAAATTCATCTGCTACAACGTCCTTCCTGTCAACGACTACTTCAGTTTCAATGACAACAACACACGAGCACACAACAGATATAAACATAAAGTAAACCGCTCTAAACTCGACTGCAGGAAATACGACTTTAGTAACCAAGCATTGAACTCACTACCTGACCCTGTAGTATCATCACCTAAACCCCCCAAAACTTTACATTTAGACTGTCCACTGTTGACCTCTCCCGATTCCTAAGAGGTCAGTAAGGGGCGTGTATAAGTGCACCATAGTGCCTTCTGTCCCCTGTCCTAATGTTTCTCTCTTACTATATCTCTTTTACTTGTGTCATGTATATAATGATACATGATAACGTATATATCTTTGTATACTACCAATACGTATTTGACAAAACAAAATAAATAAAAATAGATCATGGGGTAAAGGTCCTAAAACGGGGCAAAGCTAACCAATGATTCATTTAACAACAGAAATGTTGGGCTTGTTCATGGTCATACATTGATGACTATCTCAACAGATAGTCCTCGACTTACACGAGTTTGCTTAGTGTCCATTCAAAGTTATATCAGCCCTGGAAAAAGGGATTGATGACCGTTTTTCACACTTACAATCATTGCAGGATTCCTACGATCACATGAGCAAAATTCAGAAACTTGGCAACTGGCTCGTATTTATCATGAGTGTCCCCCTTTGCGACCTTCTGACGTGCAAAATCAACGGGGAAGCCAAGTTCACTTAATGACCGTGTGACTAGCTCCCTGGGGGGGGAATCACTGACCCCCTCAGAGAGGGTCCACAACTTGGGCGTCCTCCTCGACCCACAGATCACATTAGAGAAACATCTTTCAGCTGTGGCGAGGGGGGCATTTGCCCAGGTTCGCCTGGTGCACCAGTTGCGGCCCTATTTGAATCGGGACTCACTGCTCACAGTCACTCATGCCCTCATCACCTCGAGATTCGACTACTGTAACGCTCTCTACATGGGGCTACCTTTGAAAAGTGTTCGGAAACTCCAGATCGTGCAGAATGCAGCTGCGAGAGCTATCATGGGCTTTTCTAAATATGCCCATGTTACTTCAACCCTCTGCAGTCTGCACTGGTTGCCGATCAGTTTCCGGTCACAATTCAAAGTGTGGGTTATGACCTTTAAAGCCCTTCATGGCATCGGACCAGAATATCTCCAGGACCGCCTTCTGCTGCACGAATCCCAGCGACCAGTTAGGTCCCACAGATTTGGCCTTCTCCGGGTCCCGTCGACTAAACAATGTCGTTCGGCGGGACCCAGGGGAAGAGCCTTCTCTGTGGCGGCCCCGACCCTATGGAACCAGCTCCCCCCAGATATCAGAGTTGCCCCACCCTCCTTGCCTTTCGTAAGCTCTTAAAAACCCACCTCTGTCGTCAGGCATGGGGGAATTGAAATATTCCCTTCCCCTAGGCATATAAAATTTATGTATGGTATGACTGTATGTATGACTGATCTCTTAAATTGGGGGGGGGGGGGGGGTTAGATTTTTTACTATTAGATTTGTTTACGTTGTCTTTTTACTGTTGTTAGCCACCCCGAGTCTGTGGAGAGGGGCGGCATACAAATCTAATGAATGAATGAATGAATGAATGAATGAATGAATGAATAAATGAATAAAGAAAGAAAGAAAGAAAGAAAGAAACCAACCAACCATCCATCCATCCATCCATCCATCCAACCAACAACTGCAGCGATTCGCTTAACAACCGTAACAGGAAAAGCTGTAAACACGAGGCAAAACTCAATGAAGAAATGTCTCGCTTAGCAGCAGAACGGTCAGGCTCAATGGTGGTCGTAAATCAAGGACTACCTGTAGATGGGACATCAATTTCATGTTGCTTTTAAAAGCGACACGCTTTTTAAAAAATCCCTTTCTCCTTTTATTCTGTTCGTTCTTTAGAAAGACGTGGGGTGGCTTTTTTTATCGCGGCTTCCATTTTATTTTATTTTTTATTTTTGCATCCAATTAACGAGACCAAAAATAAATCAATTGTGCAGTGTGTGTGTGTGTGTGTGTGTGTGTGTGTGTGTGTGTTTCTAGAGGAAATTTCCAGGTGTGCCATCCAGGAAAATAGCGTTTATGACAGTCTAAAGGCAGGTTCAGTATGTTATGTTTTGTTTTTTTAAAACTCTGTTTGCCGGAGCTAATAATAAAGCTTAAAATCCCTTTCTTTCCTGGAGCGCTCTCGGGATCCAAAGAACCAATTGTCTGGGTACTTGATCCCTGCCCTGACCCTTGGCAACCATAGCAGGTATTGCAAACCAAGGAATAATTGAAAAAAACCACCGCCAGCTGGATACCTCCTGAAGAGAAGATTGACAGGATTGAGGGGAGAGAGGATAACAGTGGAGGCAGCTACAGTTTTTAGCAGGAATCCTAAAGCACCCCAGCCAAATGGCAGTCCAGTCTCCTCTTGAAAGTGTCCAGAGTTGGGGAGTTCACAATCTCCGCAGGCAGGTTGTTCCAATGGTTGATCGCTCTGACCATCAGGAAGTTCTTCCTTACTTCTAGGTTGAATCTCTCCTTGGTCAGCTTCCAGCCGTTGTTCCTCATCCGGCCCTCTGGTGCTCTGGAGAATAGAGTGGCCCCCTCCTCTCTGTGGCAACCCCTCATATACCTGTAGACTGCTATCATGTCCCCTCTGGCCCTCCTTTTCTCTAGGCTATCCATGCCCAGTTCCCTCAGTCTCTCTTTGTAAGTCTTGGTTTCAAGTCCCCTAATCATTTTGGTTGCTCTTTTCTGCACCTTCTCCAGAGTTTCAATGTCTCTTTTGAAGTGTGGTGACCAGAACTGGACGCAATACTCCAGATGTGGTCTGACCAGGGCGTAGTAGAGTGGTATTAATACTTCCCTGGTCTTGGAGTGTATCTCCCTGTTGATGCAGCTTAGGATGGTGTTGGCTTTTTTGGCCGCTGCTGCACATTGCTGGCTCATGTTTAGTTGATTATCCACCAAGACTCCAAGATCTCTTTCACAGTGTTGATCAGCAGTTGAAAGCAGACTAGGTATTGACTTTATAGGGAACTCAAGGTTACCTGTAAATTCTGCATTCAGTTTTGGTCGCCACGATGTCAAAATGATGTTGAGACTCTAGAAAGAGTGCAGAGAAGAGCAACAAAAATGATTAGGGGTCTGGAGGCTAAAACATGTGAATTGGAATTGCAGGAACTGGGCATGGCTAGTTTCATGAAAAGAAGGACCAGGGGAGACAGGATAGCAGTCTTCTGATATTTGAGGGGCTGCCACAAAGAAGCAGTCAAGCTATTCTCCAAAGCACCTGCGGGTAGAACAAGAAGCAATGGGTGGCAACTAAACAAGGAGAGGAACAACCTAGAACGAAGGAGAAATTTCCTGACAGTGAGAACAATTAATCCGTGGAACAGAAGTTGCCTCCAGGAGTTGTGAATGCTCCAACACTGGAACTTTTTAAGAAGGTGTTGGATAACCATCTGTCTGAAGTAGTGTAGGGTTTTCCTGCTTAAGCAGGGGGTTGGACTAGAAGACCTCCAAGGTCCCTTCCAACACTGTTGTTATTATTATCATTAGTATTATTTGTTCTGCCGGGCTCTATGGTATAAGTCTCCCAAAAATTCAAGGGTACAAATTTCAGACACACACACACACTTGAAAGTTCAAAAACAATGTTCTTTATCACAAAAATTCAAAAGAAACAAAGCACCCTTTTTGTATTGCAAAGAGCACTGGTCCCAAAACAACCTGGTAGTCTGTACAATCCCCTTAATCAGTCCTTAAGTACTTAGCTAGCAGCTGTGAAGAAACGTCACAGCCCTCCTTCTTCCACGAAGTGAAACACACACACACTTTGCTCTGCTTTGGTTTCAAAGTCGTGAAAAATCAACAAACAGCAAGGCACAGTCCTGAAGAACAATGATCAGATAATATTCCACAACAGCCCAAGCCAGCACGCTGCTATTTATATTAGCAGCTCTAATTACTGGAGCCCCACCCAAACACAGGTGGCCTCTCTTCTCTCCCGTAATATTTCCTCAATTGGTCTCTTCTATGCATAAGTCTGCGCCTGCGTGGGTCTAACACTTCCTCATCCGAATCGACCGAAGATAATGGAGATTGGCTTCCTGGGCTGTGTGCCAAGCCCCCCTCTTCCAAGTCACCCCCACCTTCTTCTTCTTCGTGCGAGGAAATTTCACTACCTGACTCTGTCGGCAATAAAACAGGCCTATGACATGTTGATGTTTCCCCTGCATCCACCTCCACATTCCTTGGGGCAGGAGCTGGGCCAGAGCCAACTACAACATTATTAAGGTGATCAATGTATCTGATTTTTTCCCACAACAACCCCCCTGTGAGGTGGGATGGGCTGAGAGAGAGAGAGGAACTGGCTCCCATCTGGCTTTCATGCCTAAGGCAGGACTAGAACTCACAATCACTTGGTGATTGGCCCAAAGTCACCCAGCCATCATTTGTGCCTAAGGTGGAAGTAGAATTCAGCATCTCCTGGTGATTGGCCCAAAGTCACCTAGGTGATTTTCATGAATAAGGTGGGATTAATAGTCATTGTCTCCTGGTGATTGGTCCAAAGCTATCCAGTCATCATTTGTGCCTAAGGCAGGACTAGAATTCATCATCTCCTGGTGATCGGCCCAAAGTCACCAACCCACCATTCATACCTAAGGAGGAGGGACTAGAACTCACCTTCTCCTGGTGATTGGCTCCAAGTCCCCTAGCCATCTTTATGCCTAAGGCAGAGCTAGAATTCTCCATCTCCTGCTTTCAAGGCTAAAAACAGGAGACTGGCAAAATAGGCTGAGCCACTCTTGACAAAATGATTTCTGACCCGGTCTTAAAACCTTTAAGATTCTAGTCCTTGAGAGTCTTGGAGAATGTTCTGTCGGGCTCTCTGGTAGACTCCTCCCAAAAATTCACAGGTACAAATTTCAGACACACACACACGTTTGAAAATTCAAAACAATGTTCTTTATAATGAAAATTCACTTAAACCAAGCCCTCTTTTGGTATAGCCAAGAGCACTCGTCTCCAACCCAACTGGTAATTTGTACAAGTCCCTTATCAGTTCTGTGATACTTAGCTTGCAGCTGTGAGACAATTCACAGTCCTTCTTCTTTCACAAAGTGAAACACACTTTGCTCTGGTTTAATTTCAAAGCGGGGAAAAATCAGCACACAAAGGTCAAAGTCAGCAAAGCAGTCACGAAACACAAGGATCAGATAATCCTCCACAATGGCCAAACCCACAGGCTGCTATTTATAGCAGCCTCACTAATTACCCCAGCCTCACCCAACCACAGGTGGCCTCATTTTCTTTGATAATAATCTCTCAGTTGTTGTTGCCTATGCATCGCTCTCCGCATGCGTGGCTGTATCATTAACTCTTGTTCTGAATCCAAGGAGGAGCTAGATAATTGATCTCCTTCTGAGCTGTCTGCCACACTCTCCTCCTCCCTGTCAGTCATGTCTTCTTGGTCAGAGGAGCCTTCATCAGCAGATTCCACCGGGGGCAAAACAGGCCTGCAGCATGTGGATGTCTCCCCCACATCCACAGTCCTTGGGGCAGGAGCTGGGCCAGAGCTAACCACAACAGAGAAAGAGAGAACCGGCTCTCCTGTAGGGTTTCTTCCCAGCTCTGTTTGAAGAGCTTCCAGTGTCAGTCATTGTCACCCCTAATGAAGCTGCCTTGAAGCAGAGGCCAAAGCAGAAATGTTTCAGCAGACCCCTCTCAAGCAGCGGGTCAGTCTACATGACCTCTGAGGGTGCCTCCAATATCATTCCAACCCGCCTGCAATCCCAGGTACTTGAGCAGGGCCAATAAAATAAAATAAAATATTAGAGCTGGGCTGACTGCCTTTGATTCAATTCAATTTATACAGAATTAAAACAAAATCAATTAAGCCCAGCGTGATTGCTCCCTAAGTATTTAATAATTTCCTCCTGCTGTCACATTAAAAATTACAATTTTTTCCCCCAGCACTTTCAGGGAAGTTCGAGGGGGGCCGTGAGCAACACCGGGGGCTTGGGTGATGTTTTTGGAAAGAAGATTTGGTGTAAAGTGTATGCCCCTTCCTCCTACTCCTGGTTTATTTCCAGGGGGAAAATCCGGGTAAATTGCTTCTCAGAACCAAAAGGAGATCTAATCAGCTGTACCAGGAAATCTCCAAACCTTGGAAACTTTAAGATCTACGGAATTCTGGGTGTTGAAGTCTATCCATGTTACATACGAGAGTTATCCAGAAAGTAAGGTTGCAAGGCACATAGCTCTCGTGGGGAATGTTCGCGGGGGAAGTTTATTTATTTATTAGATTTATTTATTCATTTATTAGATTTGTACGCCGCCCCTCTCCGTAGACTCGGGGCGGCTAACAACAATAATAAAACAGCGTATGACAAATGTAATATTTAAAATAACTAAAAACCCTTATTAAAACCAAGCATACACACAAGCATACCATGCACAGATTGTATAGGCCAGAGGGAAAGGAGTATCTCAATTCCCCCAAGCCTGATGACAAAGGTGAGTTTTAAGGAGCTTACGAAAGGTGAGGAGGATGGGGGCAATTCTGATATCTGGGGGGAGCTGGTTCCAGAGGGTCGGGGCCGCCACAGAGAAGGCTCTTCCCCTGGGACCCGCCAGACGACATTGTTTAGTCGACGGGACCCGGAGAAGGCCAACTTTGTGGGACCTAACTGGTTGCTGGGATTCGTGCGGCAGAAGGCGGTCCCGGAGATATTCTGGTCCGGTGCCATGAAGGGCTTTATAGGTCATAACCAACACTTTGAATTGTGACCAGAAACTGATCGGCAACCAATGCAGACTGCGGAGTGTTGGTGTGACATGGGCATATTTAGAAGTTTCCGAACACTTTTCAAAGGTAGCCCCATGTAGAGAGCGTTACAGTAGTCGAGCCTCGAGGTGATGAGGGCATGAGTGACTGTGAGCAGTGACTCCCGGTCCAAATAGGGCCGCAACTGGTGCAGTTGGTACTACTATCGTGTAGCGGGAAGCCAGAGGAAGAGACCGAGCAGTGCCAAGGGTCAGTTGATCATCGACTGGCATTGTGGCGAAGCTTAGAGATGAGCATCCTCATTCCATTTCCATCCAAGGGCGAAATGCGCACTGTAATGCGCTAGCTGAATGCTAAGGGCATAAACGCTGCTGCCCAAGATTTGTGCGCGATGGGTGCCCAAGATTTTTGCTGCCGATTGCTGAGTTTTAAGAACATAAGAACATAAGAAGAGCCCTGCTGAATCAGGCCAAAGCCCATTGAGTCCAGCATTCTGTGTCACACAATGGCCCACCAATTGTACATGGGGATCTTGAGTAGAAAGAGAAGGCAAGACCCTCCCTTTCCTTTGACCCCCAACAAATGGTACCCAAAGGAATCCTGCCTGCCTCAACCAACATAGAGGCGGTACTTGGACATCCGTTTCAATAATCACTGATATCTGTCCCTGAATCTGTCTAATCCTGCCTTGAAGCTCTCCAGGCTGACATCTTTCATGACTAGTGATGGGTGAACCCAATGGTGTTCGGGTTCGGCAAGTTTGGATGAACTTTATGCAAAATTTGGCTGAACCCGAACCGAACACGAACTCGAACCCGAACTCGAATGGGGAATCCCTCACACGAAGAGATTCTGGGGGCAGAGCTTTGACGTCACCGGCAGGTTGCTAAGGATGCCAAGGTGATCACTTCCTGGATTCCATGGAATCCAGGAAGTGATCACCTTGGCATCCTTAGCAACCTGCCGGTGACGTCAAAGCTCCGAACGCCGAACACGACCCTGAACTTTGTTTGAAGTTTAAAAAAAATTTGTGTTCGTGTTCGGCATACCGAACACCGCAAAATTCGGTACGGACCCAAATTGTGCGGGTTCGGTTTGCCCATCACTAGTCATGACCTCTTCTGGAAGGGAATTCCGTAAACCAATGACGCTCTGGGTGAAGAAATACTGTATTTCCCTTGATTTGTCCTCACTTTCTTACCTATGAGCTTTAGGGAGTGTCCCCTCATCCTAGTATTGTGTGATAGAGAAAATATTTTTTCTATCCCATGCATGATTTTATACAGTTCGATCAAGTCACCTCTTAAACGCCGTAAATGTTTGGACTGTGGGAGTGGTGTGGTGCCACTGCATTGATTGACGTTTGCTCTCTGGAGTAGGGTGATAGGTCCAAGTTTCATCTCCTGCTTGGGCAGGAAACCCTACACCACTTCAGACAAAATGATTATCCAACATCTTTTAAAAACACTTCCAGTGTTGGAGCATTCACAACTTCTGGAGGCAAACCGTTCCATTGATTAATTGTTCTGACTGTCAAGAAATTCCTCCTTAGTTCTAAGTCGCTCCTCTCCTTGTTTAGTTTCCACCCATTGCTTCTTGTTCTACCCTCAGGTGCTTTGGAGAATAGCTTGACTCCCTCTTCTTTGTGGCAACCCCTGAGATGTTGGGACAGTGTTATCATGTCTTTCTTTTCATTAAACTGTTCTGTCGGGCTCTCTGGTAGACTCCTCCCAAAAATGCACAGGTACAAATTTCAGACACACACACGTTTGAAAATTCAAAACAATGTTCTTTATAATGAAAATTCACTTAAACCAAGCCCTCTTTTGGTATAGCAAAGAGCACTCGTCTCCAAACAAACTGGTAATTTGTACAAGTCCCTTATCAGTTCTGTGATACTTAGCTTGCAGCTGTGAGGCAATTCACAGTCCTTCTTTCACAAAGTGAAACACATTTTGCCGTGGTTTAGTTTCAAAGCAGGGAAAAATCAGCACACAAAAGGTCAAAGTCAGTAAAGCAGTCACGAAACACAATGGTCAGATAATCCTCCACAATGGCCAAACTATTTATAGCAGCCTCACTAATGACCACAGCCCCACCCAACCACAGGTGGCTCTCCGCATGTGTGGCTGTATCATTAACTCTTGTTCTGAATCCAAGGAGGAGCTAGATAATTGATCTCCTTCTGAGCTGTCTGCCACACTCTCCTCCTCCCTGTCACTCATGTCTTCTTGGTCAGAGGAGCCTTCATCAACAGATTCCACCGGGGGCAAAACAGGCCTGCAGCATGTGGATGTCTCCCCCACATCCACAGTCCTTGGGGCAGGAGCTGGGCCAGAGCTAACCACAACATAAACTAGCCATGTCCAGTTCTTGCATTGGTCTTAGAACATACATAGAGTGCCATCTCTTCAGATCTGCAACTAACTTCCTCTTTTGCACCTCACTAACCTTTAGGTAACCCCTGCTTACCGGAACATGCTAAGGACAGTTTCGCAAGACAAAAAAGTATCACATGGGAGAAGATATAAGTGAGATGCTGCCCGTTTGAACCTCGATTTCCCACAGATTCGTATCTGTGAACTTCTCCTTTTTCTGTGCATAAAGACATGATATCATCTATAAGTTGTTATTGGTAGGTAGATGACACGTCTTGGTCACCTAAGCGATGATGGCAGAAAAAGACCTCATGGTCCATCTAGTCTGCCCTTATACTATTTCCTGTATTTTATATTAGCATGGATACATGTTTATCCCAGGCATGTTTAAATTCAGTTACTGCGGATTTACCAACCACGTCTGCTGGAAGTTTGTTCCAAGCATCTACTGCTCTTTCAGTAAAATAATATTTTCTCATGTTGCCTCTGATCTTTCCCCCAACTAACTTCAGATTGTGTCCCCTTGTTCTTGTGTTCACTTTCCTATTAAAAACACTTCCCTCCTGAACCTTATTTAACTTTTTCACATATTTAAATGTTTCGATCATGTCCCCTCTTTCCCTTCTGTCCTCCAGACTATACAGATTGAGTTTAAGTCTTTCCTGATACGTTTGATGCTTAAGACCTTCCACCATTTTTTTAGCCCGCCTTTGGACCCGTTCAATTTGATCAATCTCTTTTTGTAGGTGAGGTCTCCAGAACTGGACACAGTATTCCAAATGGGGTCTCACCAGCACTCTATACAGTGCGATCACAATCTCCCTCTTCCTGCTTGTTATACCTCTAGCTATGCAGCCAAGCATTCTACTTTGTTTCATTTTTTTTAAAGGCGAGGAATACCTACAATCTAATTCCCTGCGAATTGCTAGCCTTTGTCCAAAGAGAAGCGAAGAACAGAGCTAGAAGGGTCCTTGTAGGTCATCTAGTCCAACCCCTCCCTGCCCAAACAAGAGACCCTACTAAAATACAGAAAATAGTATAAGGGCAGACTAGATGGACCATGAGGTCTTTTTCTGCAGTCAGTCTTCTATGTTTCTATGTTAACCATTTCTCCTTAAGTGCTTTAATCTATCAAATCGTCAAGAGGAGGCTGGGAGTTTGCCCATAGCCGACATCCCATAATACTTTCTGAAGATGAGAAAAATGCAAAGGAAGCGTGGGACCAGAGACTGAACAGAAGCTGCAATAACACCTCCAGAGTGTTGGGAATCTTTTAATAAACATCCCAAATTCTCCATTTTGGGGTTCGTATTTATTTATTTTATTGCAGCTCTTCAGATCCAAGAAATGGTTTTTAAAAATCATCTCTCTCTTTTTGCAAAGGATCGGTTTAGCGAGGTTGACCCGGTCAGGAGTCCCCCGGGGGTTATATTTTGCAACGAACGAACCAGCTGAGTTGTGTTTGTGGGGTTTTTTTTTTTTTAAAAAAAAAAAAACCTCTTCCCTTTTCTGACTTCATGAGCCTGTAAAACGTAAATTTTGTTTTTTGAGGTTGCACTTAGCAGCCAACTCACTCCGAGAGGCACGCCGTCCCGCAAATCCATAATTTGGGAAACGAGCAGGCGCAAAAAGTAACCTGATTCTAGATGTGTGAAAAAACCTTAAACAATTCAATTCAATTCAATTTATTAGATTTGTATGCCGCCCCTCTCCGAAGGCTCGGGGCGGCTCACAACAATAATAGAAACAATATTCCAGCGAAAACAAATCTAATATTAAAAAGCACATAAAACCCTATCATATTTAAAAAAGCAAACAACATATACATACCCAAACATAGATATAAAAAAGCCTGGGGGAAAGGTGTCTCAACTCCCCCATGCCTGGTGGTATAGATGGGTCTTGAGTAACTTGCGAAAGACAAGGAGGGTGGAGGCAGTTCTAATCTCCGGGGGGAGTTGATTCCAGAGGGCCAGGGCTGCCACAGAGAAGGCTCTTCCTCTGGGGCCCGTCAAACAACATTGTTTGGTTGACGGGGCCCGGAGAAGGCCAACTCTGTGGGACCTTATCGGTCGCTGGGATCCGTGCAGTAGCAGGCGGTTCCAGAGGTACTCTGGTCCAATGCCATGCAGGGCTTAATAATAATAATGATAATGATAATGATAATGATAATGATAATGATAATGATAATGATAATGATAATGATGATAATAATAATAATAATTATTATTATTATTATTTATTAGATTTGTATGCTGCCCCTCTCCGAAATAATAGAATGGACCCCAAGGTTTGAAAAAGAAAAAGAAGAAGTGAAAATTGACAGCCGAAAACGCAATAAAATGAACTCAAGGTCGGCAGACGAAGGCACCTGGCCCAGAGCTTTTCAAGCAACTTCCTGCAAAACCGGAATTTGAAATCAGACTGTCCCAACAAAGGAATTTCATATCCTGCTAGGGTATTTCGATAATTCCCGCTATGTTCATTGCGTTCTCTACTGAAACCTTCCCAACAGACGGTGGTGTTTTTTACAACCCAAAGAGTAAGGTGACCAGATGTCCCACTTTTGGTGGGACAGTCCCGCTTTAAGGCAATTTGTCCCGCAATTTGTCCCTAACCCTAACTCATTACCGGACTCAGTAGTGTCAGCCCCTAACCCCCAACATTTTTCCCTTAGACTATCCACGGTTGACCTCTCCAGGTTCCTTAGAGGTCAGTAAGGGGCGTGCATAAGTGCCCCAGTGTGCCTTCCGTCCCCTGTCTAATTGTCTCTCCTTATCTCATTTATCTTTTCTTCCTTTCATATATGTTCACCTTTTATATCTTTTCTTCTATTCTTTCCTTTGCTTATATTATTACACATCTTTCTCTTCAATGTGTATTATGTATTGGACAAAATAAATAAATAAGTAAAATAAAATAAATAAATTTTGCCCCTTTAAAGCCCTTGCAAGGGGAAGCTTTCGGGGAAAGGGGGTCCCCCGAGGCTACTGAAGTCCTGCTTTTACTGCAGCGTATTAATTAGACCGCTGCACAACCCACCCAGTAGCGCCTGGAGTAAGCCAGGCAAACAGAATCCGCGAAACACACCCAGGCCTCTGTGTTGGCCAGCAGAGGGGAAAAAATATTGAGAGAAACCAGCTGTGTGTTTTGGAGAGACCCAGCTTTCATTTAGAGAAGCAATTTGGCTGTGTTTAATTTATGCAGAGAGTAACGGAAGCAGAGGCAGTAGGTTTTTCCCCCTCTCGTGCGGAGATGTACAATGTTGACAGATTATGGCACAACATCGGAGCGAGAACAGGGTGCCTCGTGTTTAAGGCACACAACGCAGGACTGGGACAATTTGATACGGCCAACTTGCTAAGGCCAACAGGTCAGAGGACAACTCGCTGAGGGACCAGAGTTACACGAATATCCAGGAAACGGTGGAAGAGAACAGTTAACACCACCATGTTACATGGCATCGGACCAGAATATCTCCGGGACCGCCTTCTGCTGCACAATCCCAGCGACTGGTTAGGTCCCACAGAGTGGGCCTTCTCCGGGTCCCGTCGACTAAACAATGTCGTCTGGTGGGACCCAGGGGAAGAGCCTTCTCTGTGGTGGCTCCAACCCTCTGGAACCAGCTCCCCCCAGAGATTAGAACTGTCCCCACCCTCCTTGCCTTTCAGAAACTCCTTAAAACCCACCTCTGCCGTCAGGCATGGGGGAATTGAAACATCTCCCCCGGGCCTATGTAGTTTCTGTGTATGATTTGACTGTGTGCTTGTTTTTTATATATTGGGGTTTCTTTTGGATTTTTTAACCTAAAACTGTAATTTAGATTGCTAAATATTAGATTTGTTACTATGTATTGTTTTTCACCATTGTTCCTTTTTTTTGAATAATGAAATGGAATTGTTAAATTGTCCCGCAATGAGTTGCCTATGGTGAGTTGACCATGATGACATGGCTATGATGAGTTGGCCATAAATTGACCATAGTGACTTGGCCATGTTGAGTTGTCCAGTTGAGTGGACCAAGGTGACATGGCCATGATATTTAGCCATACATTGGCCATGGTGAGATGACCATTGTGAGTTGTCCATGGTGACTTGGCTATGATGAGTTGTCCATGCTGACTTGGCTATAAGTTGGCCATGGTGACTTGGCTATGGCAAGGTGGCCTTGGTGAGATGACCATGATGACATGGCTATGATGAGTTGGCGATATGTTGGCCTTAGTGACTCGGCCATGGCAAGTTGAACATTATGACATGGCCCTGATAGTTAGCCATACGTTGGCCATGGTGAGTTGACCATGGTGACATGGCCATGATAGTTAGTCATACGGTGGCCATGGTGAGTTGGCCATGGTGACTTGGCTATAAGTAGGCCATGGTGATTTGGCCATGATGAGTTGGCCATGGTGACTTGGCTATAAGTAGGCCATGATGATTTGGCCATGATGATTTGGCCATGGTGACTTGGCTATAAGAAGACCATGGTGACTTGGCTATGATGAATTGACCATGGTGACTTGGCTATAAGTAGCCCATGGTGATTTGGCCATGATGAGTTGGCCATGGTGACTTGGCTATAAGTAGGCCATGTTGATTTGGCCATGATGATTTGGCCATGGTGACTTGGCTATAAGTAGGCCATGGTGACTTGGCTATGATGAGTTGACCATGGTGACTTGGCTATAAGTAGGCCATGGTGATTTGGCCATGATGATTTGAATGTATGACTGTAACTTGTTGCTTGTATCCTGATTTTTATTAATATTGTTTCTTCATTGCTTATTTGACCCCTATGACAATCATTAAGTCTTGTACCACATGATTCTTGACAAATCTATATTTTCTTTTATGTACGCTGAGAGCATCTGCACCAAGACAAATTCCTTGTGTGTCCAATCAAACTTGGCCCATAAAGAATTCTATTCTATTCTATTCTATTCTATTCTATTCTATTATTACAAGAATCCTGCAGGTCTGTTTGGGCTTCTCCCCACTGTCAACCTGAGTCGTTTCTTAATTTTTCATTATTATTATTATTATTTTATATTTTCTTTGCTTTTCCCCCCCGCCGGGACTTAACGGGAACCCTCTTGTCTCATTTGTTTGCAGAATGGATTCCGAATGTTTGCTTCCAGGCTTCCCTCTCCGCCTCTCTACGTTTGAAGCCTCTTTCCCCGAATCGAGCCCAGGGCGTCAGGCAAAACAAACTCCAAAGATGAACAAAATCGAACGTGTTTCAAAAGGCCGTAAATGCCAACCCTGCGAGATCAATGATGTCCCTATGCCGTAAATCGCTTTTCCAACGCCTTTTTGAAACTGTCCGAACCGTTTATGAGCAACAACGCCAGGATAGGAGTGTAAAAAAATAATGTGCGGGGAATTGATGTGTGTGGGGTTTTTTAATGTTAGTTTATTCCTCCAGTGTGGCTATGCTGCCCAATTACCCAACCGTTCGATAGATAAAATTGTGAGCCGGGTGGACAGAGAAATTTCCTAAATAAATAAATGAGTCAAATGGATCCTGGCCAACTGAAATGAAATCAATACACCCAGCCGTAGCAGGCGGCACTAAAATGGGTCCAACAACCGCGGTATTTCAAGATCTGAATCAGGTTTTTGACAGTCCATTTTAGGTGCAAGGCAGGATTAGAATTCAGAACCTCTTGGTTTCTAGCCTGGTGACTTTAACCACTAGACCAGTCAACTTGCAGATGAGTAAACATCAACTCCCAGCATTCACTAGCCACCAATATGTGGACTTCCACTCCCAGAATTGCCTAGTCAGCAACATGTGGACTTCAACTCTCAGAATTCCCAATCAGCATGTCTGGATTTCAGCTCCCAGAATTCCCAACCAGTTTGTCTGGACTTCAACTCCCAGAATTCCCAACCAATATGTCTGGGCTTCAGCTCCCAGAATTCCCTACCAGTATGTCTGGACTTCAACTCCCAGAATTCCCCACCAATATGTCTGGACTTCAACTCCCAGAATTCCCCACCAATATGTCTGGACTTCAACTCCCAGAATTCCTCACCAGTATGTCTGGACTTCAACTCCCAGAATTCCCCACCAATATGTCTGGACTTCAACTCCCAGAATTCCCCACCAGTATGTCTGGACTTCAACTCCCAGAATTCCCCACCAATATGTCTGGACTTCAACTCCCAGAATTCCCCACCAGTATGTCTGGACTTCAACTCCCAGAATTCCCCACCAGTATGTCTGGACTTCAACTCCCAGAATTCCTCACCAATATGTCTGGACTTCAACTCCCAGAATTCCCCACCAATATGTCTGGACTTCAACTCCCAGAATTCCCCACCAGTATGTCTGGACTTCAACTCCCAGAATTCCCCACCAATATGTCTGGACTTCAACTCCCAGAATTCCCCACCAATATGTCTGGACTTCAACTCCCAGAATTCCCCACCAATATGTCTGGACTTCAACTCCCAGAATTCCTGATCAGTATGTCTGGACTTCAACTCCCAGAATTCCTGATCAGTATGTCTGGACTTCAACTCCCAGAATTCCTAACCAATATGTCTGGATTTCAACTCCTAGAATTCACTAGTCAGCAATATGTGAACTTCAACTCCCAGAATTCTCAACCAGCCGGAGGGTTGGTGCATTCTGGGCCTTGAAGTCCACACATCTTAAACTAGTTAAGGTTGAGAAACACTGTGGCAAGAGTGGAAAACAAATACAGTATTCAATTAGAAGAAGCAAAAATAATAACGAGAGAAAGTATTTCTCAGCTTCTCAAAGGTGTGATTTTTCACGGAATGTTTGCGAGTTAGGGATCCAAAAAAAATAAAGCAGAAACAAATAGAACGCAAACAGAAAAACAGAGAAAAGTCCCATATCCAACAAGAATTTTGAGGAGGGCGTTTGCCCATGTTCACCTGGTGCACCAGTTGCGGCCCTATTTGGACAGGGGTCATTGCTCACAGTCACTCATGCCCTCCTCACCTCGAGGTTCGACTACTGCAACGCTCTCTACATGGGGCTACCTCTGAAAAGTGTTCGGAAACTCCAGATCGTGCAGAACGCGGTCGCGAGAGCCATCGTGGGGCTTCCCAGATTCGCCCACGTATCTACAACACTCCGTGGCCTGCATTGGCTGCCGATCAGTTTCCGGTCACAATTCAAAGTGTTGGTCATGACCTTTAAAGTCCTGCATGGCATTGGACCAAAGTACCTCCGGAACTGCCTGCTACCGCACGAATCCCAGCGGCCGATAAGGTCCCACAGGGTTGGCCTTCTCCGGGTCCCGTTGACTAAACAATGTCGTCTGGCGGGCCCCAGGGGACGAGCCTTCTCTCTGGTGGCCCCGCCCCTCTGGAATCAACTCCGGGGGAGATAAGAACTGCGCCCACCCTCCTTGTCTTCCGTAAACTACTTAAGACCCACCTATACCGCCAGGCATGGGGGATTTGAGACACCTTTCCCCCAGGCTCTTTATATTTTATGTTTGGTATGTATGTGCTGTTTGGTTTTTAGAAACATAGAAGTCTGACGGCAGAAAAAGACCTCATGGTCCATCTAGTCTGCCCTTATACTATTTTCTGTATTTTATCTTAGGATGGATATATGTTTATCCCAGGCATGTTTAAATTCAGTTACTGTGGATTTATCTACCACGTCTGCTGGATGTTTGTTCCAAGGATCTACTACTCTTTCAGTAAAATAATATTTTCTCATGTTGCTTTTGATCTTTCCCCCAACTAACTTCAGATTGTGTCCCCTTGTTCTTGGGTTCACTTTCCTATTAAAAACACTTCCCTCCTGAACCTTATTTAACCCTTTAATATATTTAAACGTTTCGATCATGTCCCCCCTTTTCCTTCTGTCCTCCAGACTATACAGATTGAGTTCATTAAGTCTTTCCTGATACATTTTATGCTTAAGACCTTTTAATTATGATAGGGCTTTTAGGTTTTTTTAATATTAGATTTGTGCCAGTATAATATTGTTTTTATCATTGTTGTGAGCTGCCCGGAGTCTTCGGAGAGGGGCGGCATACAAATATAATAATAATAATAATAATAATAATAATAATAATAATAATAATAATAATAATAATTATTATTATTATTCTAGTTCTCGGAGCAAAAATTGGGAAGATGGGTTAGAAATATTTCAAGCTAAAGCATCTTTGCGTCTGGAGAATTTGATTCTTCTCTTTAAAAGGAAATTATTTGAGCCCTTTATTTTCCCAAACAAATTTTAAAACAATTTTTTTTTCAAATTTTAAGAGGTGGACTTAAAATTTGGGGAGCTGAAGTCCACACACCTTACTTAAAGTCAGAACACTTAGCTAAACTTACACAGGTGGTCCTTGACTTATGCAATTCATTTAGTGATGGTTCAAAGTTACTACAGTCCTGAAAAAAGTGACTTATGACCCTTTTTCACCCTTACGACCATTACGACTCGGATTTATGATGGTTGCAGTATCCCTGAGTCACATCATCCCCTTTTGTAAACTTCTAAAAAAGCAAAGTCGACGTGGAAGCCAGATTCACTTAACGACCGTGTTATGAACACGGCTGCAGTGATTCGTTTAACAACGGCGGCAAGAAAGGTCGTAAAACGGAGTGAAATTGCCTTATCAAATGTCTCACTTCACAGCAGAAACTTGGCGTCAATTGTGGTTGTTAAGTTGAGTGTTTGCCTGTTTTTATGAACTTTTTTTTTGCCAGAGTTGATTTCTATGAGCCTGAATTTTGTTCAATATTGACTTTCATGGTACAGTGACACCCCTACCTAAGAACGCTTCTACTTGAGAACTTTTCTAGGTACGAACCGGGTGTTCAAGATTTTTTTGCCTCTTCTCAAAAACCATTTCCCACTTACAAACCCGAGCCTCCAAAACTGTAACTGGAAAAGGCGGGGAGAAGCCTCTGTGGGGCCTCTGTAGGAATCTCCTGGGAGAAAACAGGGCCAGAATAGGCAGGGAGAAGCCTCCATGGGGCCTCTCTAGGAATCTCCTGGGAGGAAACAGGGCCAGAAAAGGTGGGGAGAAGCCTCGGTGGGGCCTCTGTAGGAATCTCCTGGGAGGAAACAGGGCCGGAAAAGGCAGGGAGAAGCCTCCGTGGGGCCTCTCTAGGAATATCTTAGGAGGAAATAGGGCCAGAAAAAGCGAGAAGAAGCCTCCGTGAGGCCTCTCTAGGAATCTCCTGGGAGGAAACAGGGCCAGAAAAGCCAGGCCTCTGTGGGGCCTCTCTAGTAATCTCTTAGGAGGAAACAGGGCTGGAAAAAGTGGGGAGAAGCCTCTGTGGGTCCTGTCTAGGAAGCTCCTGGGAGGAAACAGGGCTGGAAAAGACTGGGAGAAGCCTCCGTGGGTCCTGTCTAGGAAGCTCCTGGGAGGAAACAGGGCTGGAAAAGGCTGGGAGAAGCCTCCGTGGGTCCTGTCTAGGAAGCTCCTGGGAGGAAACACGGCTGGAAAAGGCTGGGAGAAGCCTCCGTGGGGCCTCTCTAGGAATCTCCTGGGAGGAAACAGGGCCTCCAGCCTCCCTGTGGTTTCCCCAGTTGCACGCATTATTTGCTTTTACATTGATTCCTATGGGAAAAATTGCTTCTTCTTACAAACTTTTCTGCTTAAGAACCATGTCATGGAACGAATTAAGTTCGTGAAAAGAGGTACCACTTTGCAGTAATGGTCATAAGTGTGAGGACCGCTCTCAATTCCTCTCCTTCCCAGTGCCGCTGTAATTTTGAATGGTTGCTAAACGAATTTCAGCAGTTGCAAAAAGGGAGACTTGATTTTGAAAAACATTTTACCTCAGGCTTGGTAATCAAATTCAGAATTCAGAGGATAATTAAGCTTATGAATTAGATTCCCGTGGCATTCTTCTCTTACAAACCACAAACAATTTTGCATTCTTCAAAGGATTATTTTATGTTACAGCCCATTACCTTGAAATGAACTTATTTATTCTCTATTTATATCATGAGGTGCTTAAATGAGCCCATTAAAATTCAGTCTAGCGTCAGAAACTTTGATAATGTTTTTATTGCTGCCTTGGATTAAAACCAAATCTGGACTGGCGTTTTTGACAGTGACTAAAAAAAAAAAAGAACATTATATTTGCAGGCAAACAATTAAAATAATCCTCTTAACAACTGTGGCAAAAAAGGGTCATAAAATAAGACACGGCTCACTTAACAACGGCTTGGCTTTTTAAAAAAATGCTTTTTAAATTTTTTACAAACATATCAAAGCATGAACCTGAGTGTCCTACATTTTAATACAAATAAAATAGTATTAATCATATTTGTTTCATTTAAGGCTTATATAATCCTTGTAATGGTACACATACTTATATTAAATTATAATATTTCATTATATAATTTTAATATTTCAATGTGTCATTCCTATGCCAATCACCCTATTCTAAGTGTCATATCTTTCAATAGGCTATTCTTAATCATATTTATTACTTTTAACAAGCTTATACAATTTATTTATTTATTTATTTATTTATTCATTCATTCATTCATTCATTCATTCATTCATTCATTTATTGGATTTGTACGCCGCACCTCTCCATAGACTCGGGGCGGCTAACAACCGTAATAAAAAACATCATATAAATCCAATACTAAAACAACTAAAAAACCCTTATTTTAAAACCAAACATCCCTACAAACAAACATAGCATGCATAAATTGTAAAGACCTAGGGGGAAAGAATATCTCAGTTCCCCCATGCCTGACGGCAGAGGTGGGTTTTAAGGAGCTTACAAAAGGCAAGGAGGGTGGGGGCAATTCTAATCTCCGGTGGGGAGTTGGTTCCAGAGGGCCGGGGCCGCCACAGAGAAGGCTTTTCCCCTGGGCCCCGCCAAACGACATTGTTTTGTTGACGGGACCTGGAGAAGGCCCACTCTGTGGGACGTAACCGGTCGCTGGGATTCATGCGGCAGAAGGCGGTCTCGTAGATACCCTGGTTCAAAATCTTTTAGTATTTGCTTATTCAACTTATAGTCCTTCATTAATTAGTTATTCAATATTTCAATTTGTTATTTTTACGTCAACCGCCATGTTCTCCATGTCATATGTTTTAATACAAATAAAAGTATTTTTGTTCATATTTTGTTACATTTAGTAAACATACGCCTACTCATATTGAATTATAATATTTTTTATTTATTTAATCAACAATTTGGTAAATAATATGGGGACTGGCATAAAAATAAGTATACTTAGTAATACCATCATTCAAATTCTAATTTCCCATCTTACTATTATTTCTCCTTATTATATAAAAATGTATATTTTACCCCCACTCTCTAGTTTCCACCCCTATTCTAACTTTGATTATGCCACTAATGTATTTAAACATATTCCCTTTTTAGCCATCATCTCTTGCACGCTTTAATTGTTCAATTTTTAACTTGCCTCCCATATTCCTCTCTTGGTTCTTTATTTCTGTCTCCTCCCACATCTTGGCTATTTATTTTAAACCAAGGGTCTTCAAACTATGCTGGCTGAAGAATTCTGGGAGCTGAAACCCACAAATCTTAAAGTTTGGGGACCCCTGTCCTGGATTAAAATAGTTTGTCGTTTACCACTGAGTCAAAGACTTTGTAAATTCTGTCTGTTGCTTTGCCCTGCTCGAGTTGTGTTTTTGCAGTGTAGAAGTTGTAGGTTGCAGGATAAATATTGTTTGTAAGAGAGTAGGTTGTTTGTCTCTATGTAGAAAGTAGTGGATTAGTTAATGATTGATTCCATATATTTGCAGGTGACACAACATAAAGAGATTGGTCTGTAATTTTGTTTACACTATTGTAAGCCAAGTTTGCGGAGAAGGTCGACATAGAAATCCAACCAAGTAAATAAATCAAATAAATAAATTTTCAACTATGCTGGGATCTTACAATGTTTACACTATTGTAAGCTGCTCCAAGTCCTCGGACTGGGTCGGCATATCAACCAACCAACCAACCAACCAACCAACCAACCAACCAACCAACCAACCAACCAACCAACCAACCAACCAACCAACCAACCAACCAACCAGATAGATAGATAGATAGATAGATAGATAGATAGATAGATAGATAGATAGATAGATAGATAGATAGATAGATAGATAGATAGATAATCTTTTTTGAAGATAGGGATGATTGTGGGGAGTTACCATAGGTTGGGTAGGGATCTGGTCCTGAAAGATTTATCAGAGATTATGCTCAGTGGTTCATGAATCTCCTGGACTTCCAACTTATTGCTGGAGCCATCCCGGTACTGGGAAACCTGAATCCTAGTTTCCCACCCAGTTTAAAGTTCACATCTTGTGTCCCCCACCTACAAATGTGTCACATTGCCCACTCAGATTGTGCCAGCGTAGCAAGTCCTTCTTTCTTGGATATTGAAATATCCAAGAATAACCTTACCTGTTCTGCCGGGCTCTATGGTATGACTCTCCCAAAAATTCAAGGGTACAAATTTCAGACACACACACACACTTGAAAGTTCAAAAACAATGTTGTTATCCCAAAACAACCTTGTAGTCGGTACAATCCCCTTAATCAGTCCTTAAGTACTTAGCTAGCAGCTGTGAAGGAATGTCACAGCCCTCCTTCTTCAACGAAGTGAAACACACACACTTTGCTCTGCTTTGGTTTCAAAGTCGTGAAAAATCAACAAACAAAGTTCAGAAACAGCGAGGCACGGTCCTGAAGAACTGCAATCAGATAATCTTCCACAACAGCCAAGCCAGCACGCTGCTATTTATATCAGCAGCTCTAATTACTGGAGCCCCACCCAAACACAGGTGGCCTCTCTTATCTCCTGTAATATTTCTTCAATTGGTCTCTTCGATGCATAATTCTGCGCATGCGTGGGCCTAACACTTCCTCATCCAAATCGACCGAAGATAATGGAGATTGGCTTCCTGGGCTGTGTGCCAAGTCCCCCTCTTCCAAGTCACCCCCACCTTCTTCTTCGTCCGAGGAAACTGCACTATCTGACTCTGTCGGCAATAAAACAGGCCTATGACATGTTGATGTTTCCCCTGCATCCACCTCCACATTCCTTGGGGCAGGAGCTGGGCCAGAGCCAACCACAACACTTATCTAACTTGAGTGACAGTTTTACTTTTATTTGTGAGCGTATAAGAATTGCAGAGATTCGGGTTGGGGTTGATAGCATCATCAAAATTATTAAGGTGCTTGGGTGAGACTAGCTAAGATTGCCAGTTACCAAGATAGGTTTAATCTTAAGGCTTGCTTTCTTCCTAGGCAAATGAAGGCTTAATGTCAAGCCATTGCAGAAGTTGGTGATAAATTAACGTCTCTAATCTCTAGAACCAACTGATATTGATGGGAACTTGGGTGGGGTGATTTTCATGAGGGAACAGGTACATCAGCAAAGCATTCTTTCCCATGGTTCAAGGTCATCCTATGCCCACCCACCTTGGGGGAAGCAGAAGGAGGACTGGCCACGCTGGCACAATCTGAATGGGCAATGTGGCACAATCTGAATGGGCTACTCACCAGAGCCTACAAAACTTTTGCCAGACCCATCCTAGAATACAGCTCAGCTGTCTGGAACCCATACCACATCTCGGACATCAACACCCTTGAAAATGTCCAAAGATACTTCACCAGAAGAGCCCTTCACTCCTCCACTCGAAACAGAATATCCTACGAAAGCAGACTAACAATCCTAGGTCTAGAAAGCTTAGAACTACGACATCTAAAACACAATCTAAGTATTGCCCACAAGATCATATGCTGCAACATTCTACCTGTCAATGACTACTTCAGCTTCAATCACAACAACACAAGAGCACGCAACAGATTCAAACTTAATATTAACCGCTCCAAACTTGACTGTAAAAAATATGACTTGAGCAACCGAGTTGTCGAAGCGTGGAACTCATTACCTGACTCAGTAGTGTCAACCCCTAACCCCTAACATTTTTCCCTTAGACTCTCCACGATTGACCTCTCCAGGTTCCTTAGAGGTCAGTAAGGGGCATACATAAGTGCACCAGTGTGCCTTCCGTCCCCTGTCCAATTGTCTCTCCTTATCTCATTTATCTTTTCTTCTTTTCATATATGTTCTCCTATATTTTTATATCTTTTCTTCTATCCTTTTCTTTATTTATATTGCTACATATCTATTCTCTTCAATGTGTATTATGTATTGGACAAGATAAATAAATATAAATAAATAAAATAAATTTTAAAAGTTTGTGGGTGGATGAGGGACAAGGGATGTGAACTTCCAACTGGGTGGGAAAGTAGGTGCCAGGATTGCTCTGGAAATAAAATTGAGGAGCACTTTTGACTCGGACTCTGATTTAGTTCTGATGTTACCTGGAACCTTGACAGACTGCTTGCCAAAACTTAATTTACAGCTTTGGAGCTGAAAGCTCCCGGCTTGGCAATTATCTCAAGGAACTGATAAGGTCTGTTACTGCCATTAACTCTTTGAAGAAATCTTGTCTAGACTTTTCGATGGGTGAAAGTCATTAATTCACAGGAGATAAATAAAGAGGAGGGTTTTTTGGGGGGAAACAGGAGTCTCTTTCTTGTTTCTGCTAAGGCTGGGTCAGAACATTATGTTGCTAAATAAGAAATGGGGAAACTGCCACTAGGAACTGTCATAAGTTTTTTTTTTTTAGTGCCATCATAAAAGGTCACAGTGATGGGCAGCTTCCCCAATGGGGAGGGGGACGAGTGGGGGTAGTAAATTTATGCACAATTTATTGAATACTTAAAAACAGAGGAGACCTCACCTACAAAAAGATATTGACAAAATTGAACGGGTCCAAAGACGGGCTACAAGAATGGTGGAAGGTCTTAAGCATAAAACGTATCAGGAAAGACTTCATGAACTCTATCTGTATAGTCTGGAGGATAGAAGGAAAAGGGGGGACGTGATCAAAACATTTAAATATGTTAAAGGGTTAAATAAGGTCCAGGAGGGAAGTGTTTTTAATAGGAAAGTGAACACAAGAACAAGGGGACACTATCTGAAGTTAGTTGGGGGAAAGATCAAAAGCAACGTGAGAAAATATTATTTCACTGAAAGAGTAGTAGATCCTTGGAACAAACTTCCAGCAGACGTGGTTGGTAAATCCACTGTAACTGAATTTAAACATGCCTGGGATAAACATAGATCCACCCTAAGATAAAATACAGGAAATAGTATAAGGGCAGACTAGATGGACCAGGA
>NC_091952.1:5233553-5351053 GCF_031021105.1 Erythrolamprus reginae | reverse complement strand
AACAGCATGAGAGCCCCGGGGGGGGGCTCTCCCCAGCCAGTAACTTGGAGTCATTAGGTGATGATGCACAAGCTGTCATTGACATGAGACAGAGATGTTCAGAGCAACGGAAGGAGCAGTTAAAGAAATATTATCACCATTGAATTAGAAACAGCTGAGTTTGGGTGTGGTCCTCATCAGCAGGGTTTAAAAGGCAGGCAAGCCCTTGAAGCCATGTGGAGTGTTATCAGTTTGGAGTGGCGTTATCCTGTCTTGTTTCTCGGCGTCTCTGTTCCTGGCTTGTGGCCCAGCAGCTTTGGAAGATCCGTGGGAGATGTAGGTCTGCTATCTACAGCCTTGGCTTGGCAGCAAGAATTCTGTATTGCTGCATGGACTTTTGGCCTTCGTGGATATATCTGAAGATACAGCATTTTCCTGTTTGTAAGGACATTTTCTGTTACCTGTGTTTTTCTTGAATTTTATAAAACTGCCTTTGCCTTTTACCAGTGTGTTGGGCTTCTCTTTTTGGGTTGGTATTGGCTTCTGGAGTGACCCAGACAGAACAAGTGGGTATGATTGGCTTTTTTAAAATAATACTGGGGTTTATAGACTAGTACATTTAGTTTTGAAATTAATTGGATTTAAACGATTCTGTTGTATTGTTCTTTTTTATGTGTTGTAAGCTGCCCCGAGTCCTCGGAAAGATAGATAGGTAAATAGATAAATAGATAGATAGATAGATAGATAGATAGATAGATAGATAATGATGATGATGATGATGATGATGATAATAATAATAATAATAATAATAATAATAATAATAATAATTTATTGGATTTGTATGCCGCCTCTCTCCGCATAGATAGATAGATAGATAGATAGATAGATAGATAGATAGATGGATGGATGGATGGATGGATGGATGGATGGATGGATAGATGCGTGGGTGGATGGATGGATAGATGGATAGATGCATGGGTGGATGGCTAGATAGATAGATGGATGGATGGATGGATTGGTGGATGCGTGGGTGGATGCGTGGGTGGGTGGATGGATGGATAGAAAAACAAACAAACAAACAAAGAAACAAAACCAGCTGTAGTCTAACCCAGCATTCAGCTAGTTAGCAAAAATAGCTTGAAAAAAATTGAAGCCACAGGCCGCGCAGTTCTTTTTGCCGGGCGAGAGTTGACAGACCTGCCCTGAAGTGTTGACCAGACGTCTATTTATAACCCTCTTGAAAAGGCCAGCGCGCATTTATCCAATGAACTCCCAAACCGTTGCTCCATTGCGTGACTTGTCAGTGAAAAGGAGCCAGTGGGGAAAAAAGACTACAGAAAAACACAGATTTTTAGGTGCTTGAATGGGAGGATACGACAATCAGGGAGTTGAGAACAAAACTGCAAGAAATGAGTTGGGTTTTTTTTTTAAAGGATGCCTTTAGCTCTGATAATGGACAACTGAGCAGAAATGGATGTTGGGGGAAAATGATGGCCCTTTTTTGGAAGGTTGAAAGGATGCATCGTAGAACAGAGCCTTCTCTGTGGTGGCCCCAACCCTCTGGAACCAGCTCCCCCCAGAGATTAGAACTGCCCCCACCCTCCTTGCCTTCCGCAAACTCCTTAAAACCCACCTCTGCCGTCAGGCATGGGGGGACTGAAATACCTTCCCCAGGCCTATACTGTTTATGTATGGTATGTTGTGTGCATGTTTTTTTAAAAAAATTATGGGTTTCTAGATTTCCAATTATTGAATTTGTATTATATATTGTTTTCTGTTGCTGTTGTGAGCCGCCCCGAGTCTGTGGAGAGGGGCGGCATACAAATTTAATAAATCAAATCAAAGAATAAATAAAATAAATGTTGGGAAAAAATGATGGCCCTTTTGAGAAGGTTGAAAGGATGCATCGTAGAACAGTGTTCTCAAGCATTGGTAAGGCCACACTTGGAATGCTGCATTCATCTGTGGTCACCACGATGCAAAAAGGATATTGAGACTCTAGAAAGAGTGCGGAGAAATTCAATTGACTAAATGGTGGCAAAGTGAGATACAAGTAGAGGCGCAAGAGATGAAAAACATAGTGGAGAATATAAGGAAAACTAAGAATACAAGAGTTAGGGAAATGAGAAGGAAAATATTACATAAGTGGTATTACACACCCGTTCAACTCTCATACTTTCAGCAGAAGGTTATTTATTGGCATGGGTGCCAAGATAAAGGGGTGTTTATGCATATGTTTTGGGAATGCCCGGTAGTGTAGAATTTTTGGCAAAAAGTGCAAGAGGATATTAATAGGATGTTAAATATACGATGGATAATTACTAAGGAAATGGCAGTATAGTAATACCTCGTCTTACAAACCTAATTGGTTCCGGAAGTAGGGTCGTAAGGTGAAAGGTTCGTAAGACGAAACATTGTTTCCCATAGGAAACAATGTAAAACCGATTAATCCGTGCAAAAAGAAAAAATAGTCGAAAATGGCACTCCCCTTGGCGCCGCCGCCCAGCTGTCACCTTTTAAAACAGCTGGGGGGCTTCTCGGCATTCTCCCGAACCTGAACTTTTTGGGTTCGGGTTCTAGAGGCCGCCGAGAAGCGCCGCCGCCCGGCTGTCACCTTCTGAAACAGCCGGGGGGCTTCTCGGCGTTCTCCCGAACGCCGAACCCGGAAGTTCGGGTTCGGGTTTGGGTTCCAGAGGCCACCGAGAAGCACCCGGCTGTTTCAGAAGGTTACAGCCGGGCGCCGCCGCTCAGCGGAGCGCCGTTTTTGTGATTGGCGGCGGCGTTTTCGGCCGATCTGGAGGCTAGAAAGGAGGTGGGGAATCCCAATAGGGAATTCCATGGGCGGAGCTTTGACGTCACAAAGACATCACAAGGAGTTCGTATCACAAGGGGTTCGTATCACGAGGTACCACTGTATTAGTTAAAAACAATGTGATGGGAGAATTTAGAGAAATAAAACAAGCAGTGATAGAAAGCGCTCAGGCGGTCATAGTCTTGGGTTGGAAGGATGCGACAAAATGGACAATGCAAATTTGGTACCGGTACATGGTGGACCACATTCAATTTGAGATCATGGATAAAAGGATGGATTTGGTTAATGAAACAGACTTGCGACATCTGATGGGACGATGGGACAAGCTAAGACGTTATAGGGTGAGTAGAATCTGAGACCAAGCTACAAGAAACAAATTGGAATCACTTTATAATATGTAAATAGATAATTTGCTCTTGGGTTAAAATGGTTTATACAAGAAACAGCTCCGATTTGGTGGTGGGGTATGAATTATTTATTAAATTATTATTATTATTTATTAAATTTGTATGCCGCTCCTCTCCGTAGACTTGAATGTTTGTCTGGTGGTGGACACAATTCACAAAACACTCGTTTTATGTTGTGTAGGTGTTTATATTGTAAAAAATCAATAAAAATATTTTTTTTAAAAAATGAAAGAGTGCAGAGAAGAGCCACCAAGATGATTAAGGGACTGGAGGCTAAAACATATGAAGAATGGTTGCAGGAACTGGGCCTGGCTAGATTGATGAAAAGAAGGACCGGGGAGACAGGATAGCAGTTTTCCAGTATCTCAGGGGTTGCCCCAAGTGATCAAGTGAGGTGCTCAAGCTACCAGGACAGAACACTACAGTTTTTCTGGCTGGCTTATTTATTTATTTATTGGATTTGTATGCCGCCCCTCTCCGTAGACTCGGGGCGGCTAACAACAATAGTACAAAACATCATCTAAATCCAATACGAAAACAATTAAAAAACCCTTATTTATAAAACCAAACATACATAAAAACAAACATACTATGCATAAATTGTAAAGGCCTAGGGGGAAAGAATATCTCAATTCCCCCATGCCTGACGGCAAAGGTGGGTTTTAAGGAGCTTACGAAAGGTGAGGAGGGTGGGGGCAATTCTAATCTCCGGGGGGAGTTGGTGCCAGAGGGCCGGGGCCGCCACAGAGAAGGCTCTTCCCCTGGGGCCCGCCAAACGACATTGTTTTGTTGACGGGACCCGGAGAAGGCCCACTCTGTGGGACCTAACCGGTTGCTGGGATTCGTGCGGCAGAAGGCGGTCTTGTAAATACCCTGGTCCGGTGCCATGAAGGGCTTTATAGGTGATGACCGGAAATTGATCGGCAACCAATGCAGACTGCTGAGTGTTGGTGTTACATGGGCATTTTTGGGAAAGCCCATGATTGCTCTCGCAGCTGCATTCTGCACGATCTGAAGTTTCCGAACACTTTTCAAAGGTAGCCCTATGTAGAGAGCATTACAGTAGTTGAGCCTCAAGGTGATGAGGGCATGAGTGACTGTCAGCAGTGACCCCCGGTCCAAATAGGGCCGCAACTGGTACACCAGGTGAACCTGGGCAAACGCCCCCCTTGCCACAGCTGAAAGATGTTTCTCTAATGTGAGCTGTGGATCGAGGAGGACGCCCAAGTTGCGGACCCTCTCCGAGGGGGTCAATAATTCCCCCCCCAGGGTGATGGACGGACAGATGGAATTGTCCTTGGGAGGCAAGACCCACAGCCACTCCATCTTATCGGGGTTGAGTTTGAGTCTGTTGACACCCATCCAGACCCCAACAGCCTCCAGACACCGGCACATCACTTCCACTGCTTCGTTGACTGGACATGGGGTGGAGATGTAAAGCTGGGTATCATCAGCGTACTGATGATACCTCACCCCATGCCCTTGGATGATCTCACCCAGCTGTTTCATGTAGATATTAAATAGCAGGGGGGAGAGGACCGACCCCTGAGGCACCCCACAAGGGAGAAACCTCGGGGTCGACCTCTGACCCCCCACTAACACCGACTGCGACCGACCGGAGAGGTTTGGGAGGAGAACCACTGAAGAACAGTGCCTCCCACTCCCAACCCCTCCAGCTGGCGCAGAAGGATACCATGGTCGATGGTATCGAAAGCCACTGAGAGGTCAAGAAGCACCAGGATAGAGGACAAGCCCCTGTCCCGGGCCCGCCAGAGATCATCCATCTTAATGAGAAGCAGAATGCTAAAACCATCACTCTGCTTCTATGTGAATGCATTGAGTGACGGGTGCCATCTTGGTTATTTACATTATTATATAATAGATTCTGCTTTTATTCTGCCTATAATTTGATCTGATGAGGCTTTCAGAGTTGCTTGGAAAGTGGGCAGCCCTTAAATCCGATTAAATAAAAGCAAGCGGTTAACAGGAGCAGCAATTAAGGCAAGAAAAATTTCTTTCCTTCCGTGTATTATTTTATTTATAAAAGGTTGTGAGCTGCTCAAAGAGAATAAAACCTTCCCGGCATAGCACTTAACACACAGAAAATGCAAACCGACCCACATTTTAATGCACTGTAATTCTAAGTCACAACCAAAAAATGACAAGAAAGCATGGAGAGCCATTATAAAAATAACTTAAAATCCAAAAAAGGGTCTGTTCTGGGTCTTATTCTTTTTAATATGTTTGTGAGTGACATAGAGGAAGGTTTGGTAGGGACGTTTTGCCTATTTGCCGATGACTCTAAAGTGTGCAATAGGGTTGATATTCCTGGAGGCCTCTGTAATATGGTAAATGATTTAGCTTTACTAGATAAATGGTCAAAGCAATGGAAACTGCAGTTTAATGTTTCCAAATGTAAAATAATGCACTTGGGGAAAAGGAATCCTCAATCTGAGTATTGCATTGGCAGTTCTGTGTTAGCAAAAACTTCAGAAGAGAAGGATTTAGGGGTAGTGATTTCTGACAGTCTCAGAATGGGTGAGCAGTGTGGTCGGGCAGTAGGAAAAGCAAGTAGGATGCTTGGCTGCATAGCTAGAGGTATAACAAGCAGGAAGAGGGAGATTGTGATCCCCTTATATAGAGCGCTGGTGAGACCACATTTGGAGTACTGTGTTCAGTTCTGGAGACCTCACCTACAAAAAGATATTGACAAAATTGAACGGGTCCAAAGACGGGCTACAAGAATGGTGGAAGGTCTTAAGCATAAAACGTATCAGGAAAGACTTAATGAACTCAATCTGCATAGTCTGGAGGACAGAAGGAAAAGGGGGGACATGATCGAAACATTTAAATATGTTAAAGGGTTAAATAAGGTTCAGGAGGGAAGTGTTTTTAATAGGAAAGTGAACACAAGAACAAGGGGACACAATCTGAAGTTAGTTGGGGGAAGGATCAAAAGCAACGTGAGGAAATATTATTTCACTGAAAGAGTAGTAGATCCTTGGAACAAACTTCCAGCAGACGTGGTAGATAAATCCACAGTAACTGAATTTAAACATGCCTGGGATAAACATATATCCATCCTAAGATAAAATACAGAAAATAGTATAAGGGCAGACAAGATGGACCATGAGGTCTTTGTCTGCCGTCAGACTTCTATGTTTCTATGTTTCAACCCCAAAACAATTGTTCAAACCACATTACAGGCAGTCCTTATCTTACAACACTTCATTTAAGGACCCTTTAAAGTTACTATGGCATTGAAAAGAGAGATTTATGACCATTACATTTTCACACTTACGACCGTTTCCCGTGGCCACGGGACCAAAATTCTGACTCCTTGGCAACCGACTCATATTTATGCCCAGAAAGTAATGCACCACATTTTTTTTCTCAGCCTACAGTAATGGTATGAATGCAAAACTTTAGATATACATTATTTGAGTTGTCAGGAGTGCGTGTATAAATTTTGCGTTTCTTCAGACAGATAGTGTAGCTGCAGAAGTGTTTCGAAATGGTGTCTGTAAGTGATGTACGTTACAAGTAGCGTGTCGTCATTGAATTTCTCACTGCAGAGAAAGAAACTGTTGGGAACATTAGCAAATGTTTGTGTACAATTTATGGAGAATCTGCAGTCGACAGAAGTACGGTTAATCGCTGGGCACAGAGGGTGAGGCCTTCTGCCGCACGAATCCCAGCGATCGATTAGGTCCCACAGAGTTGGCCTTCTCCAGGTCCCGTCAACTAAACAATGCCACTTGGCGGGACCCAGGGGAAGAGCCTTCTTTGTGGTGGCCCCGACCTGCTGGAACCAGCTTCCCCCAGAGATTAGAACTGCCCCCACCCTCCTCGCCTTTCGTAAACTCCTTAAAACCCACCTTTGCCGTCAGGCATGGGGGAATTGAGACATCTCCCCCGGGCCTATACAATTCATATATGGTATGTTTGTGTGTATGTCTGCTTTAATAACAGGGCTTTTAGTGTTTCTTTTAAATTATTAGATTTGTTATATATTGTTTATTATTGCTGTGAGCCGCCCCGAGTCTACGGAGAGGGGCGGCATACAAATCTAATAAATAAATGAATGAATGAATGAACGAATGAATGAATGAATGAATGAGAAACATCATTCTTTCTTCTGTGTAAGTTTCATTGTGTTCAATAAACAATTGTTGAAGAAAAAAATGTGGCGTATTACTTTCTGGGCGATCCTCATATTTGCAGTTTACATCCATCCACATGTAAACAAAGCATTAAGAACTCTAGCTGATCAGATTATTGAGGCTGAATCCAAATACAGTGGTGCCTCTATTTATGAACTTAATTCGTTCCGTGACCAGGTTCTTAAGTAGAAAAGCTTGTAAGAAGAAGCAATTTTTGACATAGGAATCAATGTAAAAGCAAATAATGTGTGCAATTGGGGAAACCACAGGGAGGGTGGAGGCCCTGTTTCCTCCCAGGAGATTCCTAGAGAGGCCCCATGGAGGCTTCTCCCTGCCTTTCCCGGCCCTGTTTCCTCCCAGGAGATTCCTAGAGAGGCCCCACAGAGGCTTCTCCCCATCTTTCCCGGCCCTGTTTCCTCCCAGGAGATTCCTAGAGAGGCCCCACGGAGGCTTCTCCCCACCTTTCCTGGCCCTATTTCCTCCCAGGAGATTCCTAGAGAGGCCCCACGGAGGCTTCTCCCTGCCATTTCCGGCTCTATTTCTTCCCAGGAGATTCCTAGAGAGACTCCATGGAGGCTGCTCCCCACCTTTTCCGTTCCTGTTTCATTGTGTTCAATAAATAATTGTTGAAGAAAAAAAAATTGGTGCATTACTTTCTGGGCGACAAATTTCAGAGTTTGAGGCACAAATTGATTTCCATAGACCTTACTTCATACTTAAGTGATGAGTAGAAAGGGGCGTGCGTAAGTGCACTAACTATGCCCGTCGTCCCCATCATTGTATTTTTATTCCTTTATTCTTTTGTTCTCCGTTTTGTTTGACAAATTCTAATCAATAAAAATAAATAAATAAACATCGTAAAAATGGGGGTTAATAACTGTCTCGCTTAGCAACAGTAAATCTGGTCGTCAGTTCAGGACAATTTGGTCAATTGTCCTCGAAAGTTAAAATTTGTCTTTATGCAGTCTTCTCCTATTACATTTAAAGCCCCTTTAAGAGGAAAGGAAAGGAAGGAAGCAAACAATTTGATTTAATGTTTTGTTGTCCAGAGAGCATCCAGCCTGGTTTTTATGGACGTGTGTGCGATCACAATTATTCTGAAGAAAAATGGCATCCCTGTTTCATTTAATAGCCTCTCGGTTATCTCTTGCTTTTTGGAAGTGGGCACGAGTGCTAATTACAAAACACCTTTCATTTTAATTGGGTTTCAGCCATTTGGCACAAGGGCATCGCATCATCGCAGCGGGCTGTTTCTCTAAGTAGCAGAAATCAAATTTCCAGCCCCCTCCTCCTTCCACTCTTACAAGATGATTTTTATATGAAAGCAGATAATAAAGTCTGTGCCTTGTTTCTTTTTACAGAACTCTTAAAAAAAAAAAAAACCTTGTAAATCAAGCAGATGACAACCACGCTTGGAAAATGCATCATTTTTCTGGTTTGCAAGTAGTACAGTGGTGCCTCTACCTACGAACGCCTCTACTTACAAACTTTTCTAGATAAGAACCGAGTGTTCAAGATTTTTTTGCCTCTTCTCAAGAACCATTTTCCACAAACTCGAGCCTCCGAAACTGTAACCGGAAAAGGCAGGTAGAAGCCTCTTTGTGGCCTCTGTAGGAATCTCCCAGGAGGAAACAGGGCGGGAAAAGGTGGGGAGAAGCCTCAGTGGGGCCTCTCTAGGAATCTCCTTGGAGGAAACAGGGTGGGAAAAGGTGGGGAGAAGCCTCTGTGGGGCCTCTCTAAGAATCTCCTTGGAGGAAACAGGGCTGGAAAAGGCAGAGAAAAGCCTCCGTGGGGCCTCTCTAGGAATCTCCTGGGAGGAAACAGGGCTGGAAATGGTGGAGAAAAGCCTCTGTGGGGCCCCTCAAGGAATCTCCTGGGAGGAAACAGGGTGGGAAAAGGTGGGGAGAAGCCTCCGTGGGGCCTCTGTAGGAATATGCTGGGAGGAAACAGGGCTGGAAAAGGTGGAGAAAAGCCTCTGTGGGGCCTCTCAAAGAATCTCCTAAGAGGAAACAGGGCCTTATAAAGGTGGGGAGAAGCCTCCGTGAGGCCTCTCTAGGAATCTCCTGGGAGGAAACAGGGTTGGAAAAGGTGGGGTGAAGCCTCTGTGGGGTCTCTCTAGGAATCTCCTGGGAGGAAACAGGGCCAGAAAAGACGGGGAGAACCCTCCATGGGGCCTCTGTAGGATTATGCTGGGAGGAAACAGGGCTGGAAAAGATGGAGAAAAGTCTCTGTGGGGCCTCTCAAGGAATCTCCTGCGTGGAAACAGGGCTGGAAAAGGCGATTTTTTGATTCTGCGCATTCTCACATTACCTGTATTTGCAGCCACATGGAAATGCACCGGTTGGGTATTAGGAAGTTGGTTATAATTATTAACAAACAGATAGAAGTGTAATGATGAGTTTCGAATTTGTTTAAATGTGGAAGAACAAGTTTAATTTTTTTTAAAAAATTGAGTACTAAAGTTTATTATTTATTTATTATTTATTAATTTAATTTATAGACCGCCCAACTTCTCCTGGGCTCTAGATAGCTCACATCATCTAAAAACAATCTAAAAGACAGTTTTAATCCCGTAAAAAAACAACAAGAAACCTCTCACCCTGTTCATATCTTTTTGTGGCCGGATCTAGATGGTGCAGCATTGATCAATGTTGAAAAGGCAGATATGATATCGGGAAAGAGATCAGAAATTTTGGGCGTTTAGAAATGACAGAATATATTTTTTTAAATGATGAGTAAAGATATAAATTGTGGTAAGGGAGGAGCACTGCCTGAAATTAAGAGGTACATGAGAAAATGAATAAGTCTGAAAGATAAGCTATAGTGATGGATTTGGAAGAAAATTGAAAATTAAAGGTGATAGACCCAAGCGATAAAAATAGGAGGTAAGGAGGCAGCATTAGAATAACAATAGATATACCTAGAAGAATGAATGAATGAATAGATAGATGGGTGGATGGATGGATGGATAGATATAGGTAGTTAGATAGATAGATAGATAGATAGATAGATAGATAGATGATACGTAGGTAGGTAGATAGATAGATAGATAGATAGATACATAGATACATAGACACATAGATAGATAGACGGTAGGTAGATAGATAGATAGATAGATAGATAGATAGATAGATAGATAGATAGATAGATAGGTGGGTGGGTGGGTAGATACATAGATTGATAGACAGACAATAGATAGATAGATAGATAGATAGATAGATAGATAGATAGATAGATAGATAGATAGATAAATAGATAAAAATGTTGGGGGTTAGGGGATGATACTAATTAGTTCCACTATTTGAGAAGCATCAGAGGATGAGAAACCACCAGGAAACCTCAGGCCATAAACCAAGTGCACATGTACCTCCTTAGGCTGCTAGAAATATCTACAGATACAGTGGTACCTCTACTTAAGGACTTAATTCGTTCCGTGACCAGGTTCTTAAGTAGAAAAGATTGTAAGAAGAAGCAATTTTCCCCATAGGAAATAAATGTAAAGGCAAATAATGTGTGCGATTGGGGAAACCTCAGGGAGGGTGAAGGCCCTGTTTCCTCCCAGGAGATTCCTAGAGAGGCCCCACAGAGACTTCTCCCCACCTTTTCCGGCCCTATTTCCTCCCAGGAGATTCCTAGAGAGGCCCCACAGAGGCTTCTTCCCACCTTTTCCGGCCCTGTTTCCTCCCAGGAGATTCCTAGAGAGGCCTCATGGAGGCTTCTCTCTGCCTTTTCCAGTTAGAGTTTCAGAGGCTCGGGTTTGTAAGTGGAAAATGGTTCTTGAGAAGAGGCGAAAAATTCTTGAACACCCAGTTCTTATCTAGAAAAGTTTGTAAGTAGAGGCATTCTTAGGTAGAGGCACCACTGTAATATGCAAGAAAGGATTAGCATGTTGATTAAGGGAAAACTTGCATTACTCAAGAATGAGATCACGGAGGGTTGGGCTGGTGGGTGGGAGAAGATGGCTGAAGATTTCAGAAGAGCTGAGAATAGACTTGTAGCTATTCATTTGGGTGTCTAAGTAGTCACCAATATTTCAAAAGGAGTGCAGTTCCCAGCAGGCGGTGATCTACCAATTTTGAGTGGTCTTGAACCGTGATGTAAACTAAATCGGTCCTTTTGGAAAGGAAGATTTCTCAGGAAATCCCAGGGCTACTGGCTGAACACCAAAAATGATAATAATTACCTTAGAAAAAGGAAGCGGCAATCATTATTTGTATTATCGCCAAAGAAAACATACTGGATGACGAGGGTGGGGGCAATTCTAATCTGTGGGGGGAGCTGGTTCCAAAGGGCCGGGGCCACCACAGAGAAGGCTCTTCCTAAGCAACATTGTTTAGTTGACGGGACCCGGAGAAGACCACTCTGTGGGATCTAACTGGTCGCTGGGATTCGTGCAGCAGAAGACGGTCCCTGAGATAATCTGGTCCGATGCCATGTAGGGCTTTATAGGTCATAACCAACACTTTGAATTGTGACCGGAAACTGATCGGCAACCAATGCAGACTGCGGAGTGTCTGCCGAAAAAGTGCTGAAAATTGGTGAAATCTTGCTTGCGCGAGCATCTTCACAGATTTAGCATGCTCAGAAGCCAAATCTTGCGCAGAGGTACATGGGTGTGCACCAAGGACGTGCAACTAAGCACACATGTCCTGAAAATTGCTACCGGAGTGGGGCACTTTACCATTCCGGGAACAGCCTGTCACTATTGTACGAAACTAGACTTACAATCCTGGGCCTAGAAAGCTTAGAACTACGACGCCTTAAACATGATCTAAGTATTGCCCACAAGATCATATGCTGCAACGTCCTGCCTGACAAAGACTACTTCAGCTTCAACCACAACAACACAAGAGCACACAACAGATTCAAGCTCAATATTAACCGCTCGAAACTTGACTGTAAAAAATACGACTTTAGTAATAGAGTTGTTGAAGCGTGGAACTCATTACCGGACTCCGTAGTATCATCCCCTAACCCCCAACATTTTACCCTTAGACTGTCCACTGTTGACCTTTCCATATTCCTAAGAGGTCGTAAGGGGCGTAGTGCACTAATGTGCCTTCTGTCCCCTGTCCTATTGTCTCTCCTATATCCTTTATCCCATATATCTTCTCTTCTACCCCTATATCTTTTCTTCTATTCTCTCATTGATTTATTTTATCCTATATTTGGAATACTGTGTTCAGTTCTGGAGACCTCACCTACAAAAAGATATTGACAAAATTGAACGGGTCCAAAGACGGGCTACAAGAATGGTGGAAGGTCTTAAGCATAAAACGTATCAGGAAAGACTTCATGAACTCAATCTGTATAGTCTGGAGGACAGAAGGGAAAAGGGGGACACGATCGAAACATTGAAATACGCGAAAGGGTTAAATAAGGTTCAGGAGGGGAGTGTTTTTAATAGGAAAGTGAACACAAGAACAAGGGGGCACAATCTGAAGTTAGTTGGGGGAAAGATCAAAAGCAACATGAGAAAATATTATTTTATTGAAAGAGTAGTAGATCCTTGGAACAAACTTCCAGCAGACGTGGTTGGTAAATCCACAGTAACTGAATTGAAACATGCCTGGGATAAACATATATCCATTGTAAGATAAAATACAGGAAATAGTATAAGGGCAGACTAGATGGACCATGAGGTCTTTTTCTGCCGTCAGTCTTCTATGTTTCTATGTTTCTATATTCTCTCTTCTATTCTTTCTCTAATTCTATTTCCTCGAAGGTGTCCTCTATTACCTTCATTGTGTATTATTGTGTATTGGACAAAATAGATAGATAGATAGGTAGGTAGGTAGGTAGGTAGGTAGATAGATAGAGATAGATATAGAGATAGATAGATAGATAGATAGATAGATAGAGAGATAGAGAGATAGAGAGATAGAGAGATAGAGAGATAGAATAGAATAGAATAGAATAGAAATAAACCAGGTGACCGTTTAATCTGCTCACACAAAATTAAGAAGCAATGACAAGGGCCGGGTGAGGATCGACTGCAAATGGGCAACCTAAGCGCGCAACGCAAAGAGGTTGTTGCAAAGGAGGAGAGGAACTCAAAGAAGAAGGAGAGGAAGGAAGCAGAAAAGAGAAGTTGGGCTTAGTCCACCTTGCTCAATGTTCCCACCGCAAATCTTTTGCCTTAAGTCTGGTTTCACCAGAAAGCAAGAAAGGAGGAAAAAAACCCACACAGATGCTAATTGATATGAGATCTGTGATTGGTCTTACCCATAAGCCACAACTGCGTAACCATCCTCTGTTCCCCTCCTTTCCTCTTCCTCCCTCTCTTCAGAGCTGAAATTTACAACTTTTACATACATTTTGCCAGACCAATCCTTGAATCCAGCTCATCTGTCTGGAACCTACACCTCATTTCGGACATAAATACATTGGAAAGCATCCAGAGATACTTTACTAGAAGAGCCCTTCACTCCTCCACTTGCAACAGAATCCCCTACGCAACTAGACTTACAATCCTAAGTTTAGAAAGCTTAGCACTACGTCGCCTTAAACACGACCTAAGCATAGCCCATAAAATCATCTGCTACAACGTCCTTCCTGTCAATGACTACTTCAGCTTCAACCACAACAACACACGAGCACACAACAGATACAAACTCAAAGTAAACCACTCCAAACTCGACTGCAGGAAATACGACTTTAGTAACTGAGTAGTTGATGCATGGAACTAACTACCAGACTCTGTAGTATCTTCTCCTAACCCCCAAAATTTTATCCTTAGACTATCCATTGTTGACCTCTCCTGATTCCTAAGAGGTCAGTAAGGGGCGTGCATAAGCGCACCAGTATGCCTCCTGTCCTCTGTCCTAATGCTTCTCTTTTACTAGTATGGTGTATATAAATATTGTTATGTATCAATAGGTACTTGACAAAACAAAACATATAAATAAATAAAAACAAAATAAATAAACATGCCAGTGACTTGGAATCAAATTGGTTATTTGGAAAAAGGGGGCACAGGTAGTCCTTAACTTACAACCGTTTGCAATAAGTGACTTATGGCCATTGTTCTCACAACTGTAACAGAATCCCCATGGTCAAGCGATCCAAGACAGAAGGAAAATGGCATATATTTATGATGGTTGTACTGTCCTGGCATCATGTTGTTGACTGTGGAATGGAGGAGAGAACCATTGGTGAGGAAAGGAAGGCCTCGGTGGGTTTGCTGGATCCATTGATCCCCACATACACTGGGGAAAACAAGGGATAGGGAGGACCAAGGAGAATATTGACCTTGAGAAGATACTCAATATTCCAGAAAACCATATTTCTTCTCCCACAAGATCTATATTCCAGAAGACCTCGTTGGTTCTTTCAGAAGGGCTATATTCCAGAAATCCATGTTTCTTCTCTCACAAGATCGATATTCCAGAAGACCTCGTTGGTTCTTTCAGAAGGGCTATATTCCAGAAATCCATTTTTCTTCTCTCACAAGGTCAACATTGCAGAAGTCATCGTTGGTTCTTTTAGGAGCTCTATATTCCAGAAATCCATGTTTCTTCTCCCACAAGGTCAGTATTCCAGAAAACTATGTCTGTCCTTCCACAAGGACAATATTCCAGAAGATTACCCTGTTCTACCCCAAAAGATCAATAGTCCAGAAAACCATATTTCTTCTCCCACAAAGTCAATACTCCAGAAGACCTTTTTCGCTATTTCAGAAGGTCTATATTCCAGAAATTCATGTCTCTTCTCCCAGAAGGTCAATATTCCAGAATACTGTTTGTCTTTCCACAAGGTCAACATCCCAGAAGACCTTGTTGATTATTTCATAAAGTCTATATTCCATAAATCCATGTGTCTTCTCCCACAAAGTCAATATTCTAGAAAACTATGTTTGTCCTTCCACAAGGACAATATTCCAGGAGACCACACTGTTCCCACCCCCAGGAAATCAACATTCCAGAAGACCATGTTTGTCTTTCCACATGGTCAATACTCCAGAAAACTACGTTTGTCCTTCCACAAGGTCAATACTCCAGAAGACCTTGTTGGTTATTTCAGAAGGTCTGTTCCAGAAATCCATATTTCTCCTCCCATTAGGTCAATATTCCAGAATACTGTTTGTCTTTCCAAAAGATCAACATTCTAGAAGACATTGTTGATTCTTTCAGAAGGTCTATATTCCATAAATCCATGTTTCTTCTCCCACAAGGTCAATAGTCTAGAAAACTATGTTTGTCCTTCCACAAGGACAATATTCCAGAAGACCACACTGTTCCCACCCTCAAGAGATCAACATTCCAGAAAACCATGTTTCTCCTCTCACAAGTTCAATCTTCCTGAAGACTACACTGCTTCTTTCCTAAGATCTTTCCTAAGATTCTTTCCAGAAGATCACCTTTGTTCTCCACAAAGTGTGTATTCCAATTGGCTCTCCCACAAGGTCAATATTCTCCTACCAGGCCCAAAAATCTGCACAAGATAATTTTCTGGCTGTGGAGTTACTGAAATCAGGGGACAGATTTCACCAAGCTCTGCACAACAAATGACCACATTTCCATGATTGTCGCAATGCTAAGAAGAAGATCTGATGCATAGAGAGCTTCTGAGAAAATCCTGAGGTCACCCAGCTGGCTTTCGTGCCTAAAACTGGACTGGACTTGCTCCAACACTGGAAGTTTTTAAGCAGATGTTGGATAACCATCTGTCTGAAGTAGTGTAGGGATTCCTGCCTAAGCAAGGGGTTGGGCTAGAAGACCTCCAAGGTCCCTTCCAACTCTGTTGTTATTATTAGAACTCCCAGGCATGTTTAAATTCAGTTACTGTGGATTTAGCAACCCCGTCTGCTGGAAGTTTGTTCCAAGCATCTACTACTCTTTCAGTGAAATAATATTTTCTCACGTTGCTTTTGATCTTTCCCCCAACTAACTTCAGATTGTGTCCCCTTGTTCTTGTGTTCACTTTCCTATTAAAAACACTTCCCTCCTGGACCTTATTTAAGCCTTTAAAACATTTAAATGTCTCGATCATGTCTCCCCTTTTCCTTCTGTCCTCCAGACTATACAGATTGAGTTCACTAAGTCTTTCCTGATAAGTTTTATGCTGAAGACCTTCCACCATTTTTGTAGACTGTCTTTGGACCCATTCAATTTGATCAATCTCTTTTTGTAGGTGAGGTCTCCAGAACTGGACTCAGTATTCCAAACCCTGGAGTCTAAAACCTCAAAAGGTGACCTTGTAGGTCAAGTTCATGGTTAATGATGGAGACCAAGCTATCTTTTTGAGAGATTTCCTTTGGACAGTGTAAGCCAGGGGTCTCCAACCTTGGCAACTTTAGGACTTGTGACTTCAACTCCCAGAATTCTTGGAGTTGAAGTCAAAAAGTCTTAAAGTTGCCAAGGTTGGAGACCCTTGGAGTAAGCAACTGATTGGAACGGCTGATCCAGACATCCTTCTGTTCCTTCCCGTTTCTCTTCTCCTCTTCCTGTCTCAAGTGCAAAGCTGGAACATCACGTTTGCCGAATAAAAAACACACAATGAGTCACGTAGCAGGCAAACACACACACACACACACATACACAATTCTGCCGAATGGACAGAAAAGGACATTTGTATCTGGAAACGCATGTCCTGAAACTGCCCCATAGGCAGGTGGCTTCACACGTGCTCATGCAGATGTAAATATATACAGTGGTACCTCTACCTAAGAACGCCTCTACTTATGAACTTTTCTAGATACAAACCGGGTGTTCAAGATTTTTTTGCCTCTACTTAAGAAACATAGAAACATTGAAGTCTGACGGCAGAAAAAGACCTCATGGTCCATCTAGTCTGCCCTTATACTATTTCCTTTATTTTACCTTAGGATGGATATATGTTTATCCCAGGCATGTTTAAGTTCAGTTACTGTGGATTTACCAACCATGTCTGCTGGAAGTTTGTTCCAAGGATCTACTACTCTTTCAGTAAAGTAATATTTTCTCATGTTGCTTTTGATCTTTCCCCCAACTAACCTCAGATTGTGTCCCCTTGTTCTTGTGTTCACTTTCCTATTAAAAACACTTCCCTCCTGGACCTTATTTAACCCTTTAACATGTTTGAATGTTTCGATCATGTCCCCTTTGCCTTCTGTCCTCCAGACTCTACAGATTGAGTTCATGAAGTCTTTCCTGATACGTTTTATGCTTAAGACCTTTTTTTTGCTTTTTTTAAAAAAAGCCTTAAAATTTTGGATTTTTTAAAATTTCCCTCCCCTCACCTTCTTCGTTGGGCAGCGACTGTCCTCCTCCTCCTCTCCTTCCTCCTCCTCCTCCCACCCAAATTCCGAGCTTTTATTTCTTTCGCAATGGGTTTGCCCGCATTATTTGCTGTTACATTGATTCCTATGGGGAAAATTGGCTTCTGCTTACAAACTTTTCTACTTAAGAACCTGGTCACGGAACGAATTAAGGCCTTAAGCAGAGGTACCACTGTATATATATATAATCCATCCACCAGAATACAGCCAGGATGGGACCTTGGAGGTCTTCTAGTCCAGCCCCCTGATCAAGGAGGAGGCCCTTTATACCTGTGATGGCAAACCTATGGACACACATGTCACAAGGGGCACACAGAGACCTCTGTGCAGGCAAGCGAGCTGATTGGCCAGCTCAGCCCCACTGCGCGTGTGCGAGTGCCTCCCGCCAGCTGGCTGGTTTTTGGCTCAGACAAGCTCATGCTTTCTCCAAACTTTCTGCGGCCGCCCCCCTGTGTTTCCCAGATCTCTGGAGATGGCACAACAGCACTGTTTGGGCACCAAAGCTTTTTCGCCCTCCCAAATCCTTTTGGGGATGAGAGGCTTTTGCCCCCTCCCCAGGAGAGAGGGAGGGAGGGAAGGAGGGAAGAAGGAAGGAAAGAAGAGATGAGGGAGGAGGGAGGATAAATAAGGAAAGAGGAGAAGGTAGAAGAAATTCGAAAGAAGTGAGGAGGCGAAAGAAGAAAAGGAAGGAAGGAAAAGATGAGGAAGGGAGGGAGGAAAGAAAGAAGGAAGGAAGAAAGGGAGGAAGGAAGGAAAGAAGGAAGAGATGAGGGATGGAGCAAGGAAGGGGAGAGAGGGAGGGAAAAAGAAAGGAAGGAAGGAAGGATGGAAGAGATGAGGAAGGGAAGAAGGGAGGGATGGAGGGAAGAAGAAAGGAAGGAAGGGAAGGAGGAAGGAAGGAACCAAGGAAGAGATGAGGAAGGGAGGGGGAGGGAAGAAGAAAAGAAGGAAGGAAGGAAGGAAGGAAGGAAGAGATGAGGAAGGGAGGAAGAGATGCGGGAGGAGGAAGGGAGGGAAGAAGAAAAGAAGGAAGAAAGGAAGAAAGAAAGGAAGAAATGAGGAAGGGAGGAAGGCAGGAAAGAAGAAAAGAAGAAAAGAAGGAAGGAAGGAAGGAATACAAGTCAGTCCCATTTGGACAACTCACTCCCCCCCCTTTCTAATCAACACAACACAAAAGCAGCTGGCATAGCCAGAGAGCCTGGCTGGCTCCATCACCCCCCCCCCTTCCACTGTCCTCCTCACACCCAGCCTAGAGTCACATGCAGGTGGTGTGTGAGTGAATCAGCCTTGCAGGAAAGAGGAGAGGAGGGAGGGAGGAATACAGACAGGGGATGTGTTTTGCCTACAGAAAAGGCCCCGCTGCAGACATGCTCTTCACAGCCTTTCCGGGTAGAAAATAAGGAAGGAAGGAAGGCACTGGAAAGGTGTGTGTCTTTCCCTCTTTCTCTCTCTGTGTGTGTGCCTGTGTGTATGCATGCAGAAGTGGGGCAAGGCAACAAAACAAAGCCTTCGGAAGGCCTTTGCAGAGCTCAACATCCTTAGCTATAAATTCATGGCTAGTCTCTCTCTCTCTCTCTGTGTGTGTGTGTATCTCTTTGTTACTTTCTTTCTCTCTCTTCCTCTCCCACTTCCTGTCTCCTTTCCTTGTGTCTTTTTTTCCTCTCTCTCTCTCTCATTCTCCTTTTCTTTCTCTTTCTTTCCCCTTTTCTCATTTTCTCTTTCCTCTCTCTGTCTCTCTGTCTCTTTCTTTCTTCGTTTCTCTTTCTCCCTCTTTCTCCCTTTCTTTCTTTCACTGTCTTTTTCTTTCTCCTTTTTTCTGCCTCTTTCTCTCATCCTTTCTCTCTCTCTCCCTCTCCCTCTCTCTCTTTCTTCTGTGTCTTTCTATCTCTCTTTCCCTCTCCCTTGCTCTCTTCTGTTTCTCCCTTTCTCATTTTCTCTCTTTCTTTCTCTTTGTCTCTCCTTTCTTTCTTTCTTCCTTTCTTTCTCTCTCTTCCTCTTTCTCATTTCTCTCTTTCCTCTCTCTCTCTTTGTCTCTTCATTTTCCTTCCTTCCTTTCTCTCTCTTCCTCTTTCTCATTTTCTCTCTTTTTCTCTTCCTCTTTCTTCCTTTCTTTCTCTTTTCCCCTCTTTCTCTCTCTTTCTCCCTCTTTCACTCTTTCTTTCACTGTCTTTTCCTTTCTCTCTCTTTTTCTTCCTTCCTTTCTCTGTCTCTTTCTCTGTCTCTTTCTCTGTCTCTCCCACTGTCTCTTTCCTCCCTCTCTTTGTCTCTGCCTCTTTCTTCCTTCCTTTCTTTCTCCCTCTTTTTTCCTTTCTTTTTCTTTCTCTCTTTTTCTCTCTGTCTCTCTTTCTCACTCTTTCTCTCACTGTCTTTTCCCTTCTCTCTCTTTTTCTTCCTTTCTTTTTCTGTGTCTTTTGCTCTCTTTTTCTCTGTCGCTCCCACTGTCTCTTTCCTCCCTCTCTTTGTCTCTGCCTCTTCCTTCCTTCCTTTCTTTCTCCCTCTTTCTCTCTTTCTTTCTCTCTTTCTTTCAGTCTTTTCCTTTCTCTCTCTTTTTCTTCCTTTCTTTCTCTGTCTCTCCCACTGTCTCTTTCCCTCTCTCTCTTTGTCTCTCCCTCTTTCTTCCTTTTTTTCTCTTTCTCCCTCTTTCTCTCTTTCTTTCACTGTCGTTTCCTTTCTCTCTCTTTTTCTTCCTTTCTTTCTCTGTCTCTCCCACTATTTCTTTCCCTCTCTCTCTTTGTCTCTCCCTCTTTCTTCCTCTTTCTCTTTCTCCCCCTTTCTCCCTTTCTCTCTTTCTTTCACTGTCTTTTCCTTTCTCTCTCTTTTTCTTCCTTTCCTTACTGTCTCTTTCGCTCTCTCTTTCTCTGTCTCTCCCACTGTCTCTTTCCCTCTCTCTCATTCTCTCTGCAGCCCATGGCTGCTGCAATGCCGTCTCCCTCACACACTTGCTCCAGAGACAGAACAACGCAGAACGTTGCAAACACACAATGCTTTTCAGAGCGTGCACCCCCTTCCCCACCGAGGCCTGCCGGGCATCATGCTTGTGCGCACTGTGACTGGCAGCACAACCTTGTGCCATCAGGTGATCCGACGTGCCTGCTGAACAGCCGCATCTACTTAACGACCGTGCCACTAACTTCTTAACAACCGCAGCCATTCCCTTAACGACGGTGGTGGAGAAGGGTCCTAAAGTGAGGCACAACTCGCTTCAAACACACACACAAACCGTCTCGCTTAGCCACGGACATTTTAAGGCACGATGGCGGTCGAAAGTCACAGACTACCGGATAGCAAGCTTCGGACAGCTTCCTCGCTTGGAGCAAGTGCTCAAAGGAAGGCAGCCAGCTGGGTTTCAGCTTTCTCATTAATCTGTCATCGCAATAGACCGATAAAGCAGAAATAGGCCATTTATCTCAGGCTGGGAAAGGAGAACTCTTGGAGAGAAAATTTCCCTGCTTTAAACCGCACACAAACACATTTTTTTCTTGTTCTTGCCCAACAGAATTTGGAAAATAACCACAACCACACGGAAGGCGCAAACTTTAAGTCAGGGGTTCCCAACCTTGGCAACTTTAAGACTTGTGGACTCCAACTCCCAGGATTCTCCAGCCAACCTTGCTGGCTGGAGAATTCTGGGAGTTGAAGTCCACAAGTTGTCAGGCTGAAGCCATTGTTTGGGGAGTTTATTTATTTATTTATTTATTTATTTATTTATTTTGTCAAACAATTATAGGGTGATAATTTGTACAAATAAAACATTAGATAAGTAATGATAAAAAGTAACAAAAGAAGACAATAGGACAGGGATGGTAGGCACAGTGGTGCGCTTATGCACGCCCCTTACAGACCTCTTAGAAAGGGGGAGAGGTCAATTGGAGATAGTCTAAGGTTAAAGGTTTTGGGATTAGGACTAGAAACCACAGAATCAGGTACTGCATTCCAGGCGTTGATTACTCTGTTGCTGAAGTCGTATTTTTTGCAGTCAAGTTTGGAGCGGTTGACATTTAGTTTAAATTGATTTCGTGCTCGTGTGTTGTTGCGGTTGAAGGTGAAGTAGTCGTTAACAGGTAGGACATTTTGGTATATGATTTTATGAACTATAATTATGTCGGAACGGAGACGACAGAGTTGTAAGTTGTCTAAACCAAGAATTTCAAGTCTGGCGGAGTCAGGTATTTTGTTGTGAGAAGAGGAGTGAAGGACTCTTCTTGTGAAATATTTCTGGACTCTCTCAATTGTGTTGATGTCAGATATGCAATGTGGGTTCCATACAGGCCAGCTGTATTCTAGGATTGAAATTTGGGAGTTGAAGAATTCTGGGAGTTGAAGTCCACAAGTTGTCGGGCCGAAGCCATCTTCCTTTCTTTCTCGTACACCATGCTCCGCCTCCCCCGTTGTAGTTCTTGGGTGGCGGGAAGGGCTCGGGCCCGAGGTGGGCCTGCAGGGGCAGCAGAGCTGGGAAGCTCTGCCAGGCAAAAGGCAGCAGGGCGGGCAGCGAAGGTGGGGTCAAAGTAGGAGCGGGAGGGTGCCGGCAACAGTGGCACCGGACAGTAGCTGCGGGGCAGTGGTGGGCCGGTCGACTGTGAGCAGAAGCTCCATGGCAGAGGCACTGACGGCGGCAGCTGAACACTGTACATGCTGGTGCTGCGCTGGGCATGGGCGCGGGGCTGGCACTGACATGCTGGCTGGGCCGGGACAGAGATTAGGCAGCTGGGATGCCCACTGCCGGGCCCCAATGCTCACCTGCCTCCCAGGAAGCTCCAGCCAGGCAGGGCGCTGCAGCTGCGGGAGAGGCCGCCTCCGAAGCCGAAGCGAGGAAACTCAGCGCCTCCCTGGAAGGGCTGTGCGCACGTTCTGCTCCAAACGTTTTGCCAACTTTGCCAGGCTTCGGGACTGGTGGGTGTGGGGAACTAGCTCCAAAATCGGGACATGAACCACCGCGACAATATCGACATAAATTTTGGGCGCCGTTGGGGTCCTAGGTCGGGGAACACCACAATCACATTTTTGCTGGGGAAAATATGCCTCCCCTCTACATCGAACGTGTATCGTACGCTGATTTGTTGTTACTACTGTACGTCCTTGCTACTCCTGCTCTCTGTGCATTAAAGAGACCTCGGAGTCTTGGTGGATAATCGACTAAACATGAGCCAACAATGTGCAGCACCAGCCAAAAAAGCCAATACAATCCTAAGCTGCATCAACAGGGGAATATACTCCAAGACCAGGGAAGTCTTAATACCACTCTACTACGCCCTGGTCCGACCACACCTGGAGTACTGTGTTCAGTTCTGGTCACCACACTTCAAAAGAGACATTGAAACTCTGGAGAAGGTGCAGAAAAGAGCAACCAAAATGATCAGGGGTCTAGAAACCAAGACTTACAAAGAGAGACTGTGGGAACTGGGCATGGATAGCCTAGAGAAAAGGAGGGCCAGAGCGGACATGATAGCAGTCTACAGGTATACAAGGGGTTGCCACAGAGAGGAGGGGATCACTTTATTCTCCAGGGCACCGGATGGCAGGACGAGGAACAACGGCTGGAAGCTGACCAAGGAGAGATTCAACCTGGAAATAAGGAAGAACTTCCTGATGGTCAGAACGATCAACCAGTGGAACAACCTGCCAGCGGACGTTGTGAACTCCAATACTCTGGACATTTTAAAGAGGAAATTGGACTGCCATTTGGCTGGAATGCTATAGGGTTCCTGCTTAGGCAGGGGGTTGGACTTGATGACCCGCATGGTCCCTTCCAACTCTAACAATAAATAAAATAAAATAAATAAAATTTATTTGACCCACAACAGCCATAGGCATGTAAATAGTCCTTCCTCCCATCCCCCACAACAACCCAAATTCTCCTTGGGGGGCGGCGGCATAGGATGGCTTCATTCTCAATAGCAACAGAGAGAATACAAAGGGGGCAGCCGACCGTTGTGGATTTCTCTCTTGGTTTGCGGCGCCTCTCTGCAAGTCACCCTATTTCCACCAGGCCTCCAAAAAAAAAAAATACACAGCTAGCCTTGTTTTGTTTTTTCTTCCACAAGGATCACTCTGGAGAACCAACCACCACGTTTGTTCCTCACACACAAACACACCAACCTTACAAAGCCCTGGTCGACCTCATCTTCGCAAATCCACAAGGAAAACGTGGGTTGCTTTTTAAAAGATTTGTACAGTGCTAACATGGTTTGTAACGTATGAGTCATGGCTTGCACGCCCACCTACTCTTTCGCCTAGCAGAGCAGGGAAGCCATAGTCAAAACCTTCCCTGGGCTTCTCCTTCCTTCCTTCCTTCCTTCCTTCCTTCTCTCTTTCTTTCTTTTTCTTTCTTTCCTTCCTTTTCTTTCTCTCTCTCTTTCCTTCTTTTTCTTTCTTTCCTTCCTCCTTTCCTTCCTATTTCTTTCTTTCTCTCTCTTACCTTCTTTTTCTCTTTCTTTTTCTTACTTTCCTTCCTTCTTTGTCTCCTTTTTCTTTCTTTCCTTCCATCTTTCTCTCTCTCTCTCTTTCCTTCTTTTTCTCTTTCTTTTTCTTTCTTTTGGTTTTAGTGTTTGTACTTATGTTGGAGAAAAATAAAATCTATACTTAGAACTTAATTCATTCCGTGACCAGGTTTTTAAGCAGAAAAGTTTGTAAGAAGAAGCAATTTTTCCCATAGGAATCAATGTAAAAGCAAATAATGTGTGCGATTGGGGAAACCATAGGGAGGGTGGAGGCCCTGTTTCCTCCCAGGAGATTCCGAGAGAGGCCCCAGGGAGGCTTCTCCCTGCCTTTTTTGGCCCTGTTTCCTCCCAGGAGATTCCTAGAAAGGCCCCACAGAGGCTTCTCCCCACCTTTTTTGGCCCTGTTTCCTCCCAGGAGATTCCTAGAAAGGCCCCACAGAGGCTTCTCCCCACCTTTTCCGCCCCTGTTTTCCCCCAGGAAATTCCTAGAGAGGCCCCATGGAGGCTTCTCCCCGCCTTTTCCAGCCCTGTTTTCTCCCAGGAGATTCCTAGAGAGGCCCTACAGAGGCTTTTCTCCACCTTTTCCAGCCCTGTTTTCTCCCAGGAGATTCCTAGACAGGCCCCACAGAGGCTTCTCTCCACCTTTTCCAGCCCTGTCATATGTTAGAGAAAAGTATCATCTGAATTGGGGGAAAAAAAGTGACTTAAGACCAGCAAAAGTCAACAGGGAAGCCGGATTCATTTAAGAACCATGTGACCCATTTAATGACCGTGGTGATTTGCTTTAACGAGCGTGGCAAGACAGGTTGTAAAACAGGACAAAACTCGACAGACCAAATATTTGCACTTAGCACCATCAATCCTGGGCTCCATTATCCTTGTACAAATTGAGGACTAGCTCTAAATCCTTTATTGTTTTATAACCAAGCTTATAAAATCTCTTCCTTGACGACAGAGGCTTTGTCCGGCTCTTAGGTTTTCCTAGCACAGCTTCCTAAAAAACAAGGTTTATATATATACCAAGGGTGGGTCTAATTTCAGCAACTTTACAACCTGTGGACTTCAACTCCCAGAATTCCCCAGTGAATTTATTGACAGGGTAAATAAAGTTTGTAAGGGAACCTTAAAGGTCATCGAGTTTGAGTCCAACCCCTGCTTAAGAAAGAGACTTTATACCGTGGGTGTCCAACCTCGGCCACTTTAAGACTTGTGGCTAAAATTTGGATTCAAAACTGGCTAACTAATCGCATTCAACGTCCAGTGCTCAATGGAACTACATCTACATGGAGAGATAATAATAATAATAATAATAATAATAATAATAATAATAATAATAAGAATATTAATTATTATTATTATTATTATTATTATTATTATTATTATTATTATTATTATTATTATTATTATTATTATTATTTATTGGATTTGTATGCCACCCCTCTCCGCAGACTCGGGGCGGCTAACAACAATAATAAACACAACATGTACAATCCAATAATAGAAACATAGAAGACTGATGGCAGAAAAAGACCTCCTGGTCCATCTAGTCTGCCCTTATACTATTTTCTGTATTTTATCTTACAATGGATCTATGTTTATCCCAGACATGTTTAAATTCAGTTACTGTGGATTTATCTACCACGTCTGCTGGAAGTTTGTTCCAAGGATCTACTACTCTTTCAGTAAAATAATATTTTCTCATGTTGCTTTTGATCTTTCCCCCAACTAACTTCAGATTGTGTCCCCTTGTTCTTGTGTTCACTTTCCTATTAAAAACATTTCCCTCCTGGACCTTATTTAACCCTTTAACATATTTAAATGTTTCGATCATGTCCCCCCTTTTCCTTCTGTCCTCCAGACTATACAGATTGAGTTCATTAAGTCTTTCCTGATACGTTTTATGCTTAAGACCTTCCACCATTCTTGTAGCCCGTCTTTGGACCCGTTCAATTTTGTCAATATCTTTTTGTAGGTGAGGTCTCCAGAACTGAACACAGTATTCCAAATGTGGTCTCACCAGCATTCTATATAGCGGGATCATAATCTCCCTCTTCCTGCTTGTTATACATCTAGCGATGCAGCCAAGCATCCTACTTGCTTTCCCAGAGTCAAACAAACCAGGCCGCCGTAAACCAACCAATCATAATAAAAAACAACTAAAAACCCTTATTTATAAAACCAAACATACACACAAACAAACCATGCATAACTTGTAATGGCCTAGGGGGAAGGAATATCCTAACTCCCCCATGCCTGGCGGTATAAATGAGTCTTGAGTAGTTTACGAAAGACAGGGAGGATGGGGGAAATTCTAATCTCCGGGGGGAGTTGGTTCCAGAGGGCTGGGGCTGCCACAGAGAAGGCTCTTCCTCTGGGGCCCGCCAAATGACATTGTTTAGTCGACGGGACCCGGAGAAGACCAACTCTGTGGGACCTTATCGGTCGCTGGGATTCATGCGGTAGCAGGCGGTTCCGGAGGTAATCTGGTCCATTGCCAAGTATGCAGTGGAGAACCCCAAGGCTCTGTTTTAGCCCCAGGAACTCTTCAACATCTTCATCAATGAGTTGGATGAGGGAATAAATGGGAAACTTATCAAATTTGCAGATGACACCAAACTGGCAGGAATAGCCAACACTCCAGAAGAGAGGCACCAAATACAGAAGGATCTTGACAAACTTGAACATTGGTCGCTATCTAACAAAATGAAATTCAGTGGTTGAAAAGAGTCAGGTTCTATATTTAGGCAAGAAAAACAAAATGCACAGGTACAGGATATGTGGTACATTGCTCAACAGTAGTAACTGTGAGAGGGACCTGGTGGACAACCATTTAAATAGGAGCCAGCCGTGTGCAGCAGCTGCCAAAAAAGCCAACACAATTCTGGGCGGCATTAACAGAGGGAGAGAATCAAGATCACGTGAAGTGTTAATACCACTTTATAAGGCCACACGTGGAATCCTGCATCCAGTTTTGGTCACCAGGATGCAAAACTGATATTGAGACTCTAGAAAAAGTGCAGAGAAGAGCAACAAAGAGGATTAGGGGATGGGAGCCTAAAACATATGAAAAACGGTTGTTTTGGGTTCATCAATTTTACAGTGAGAGGAAGAAGGCAGCAGCCCCAGAGTCAAACATACCAGGCTGCAGTAAATCCATCGATCGATTGATCAATCAATCAATCAATCAATCAATCAATCAATCACAAAGAGTCAAATAAACAAATAAATAAATACATACATACATACATACATACATACATACATACATACATACATACGTACATGGTTTTGGATTGATTTTTTTCTTCAGGCAGAGAAGAGAAGAGGGCAGGAGGCCCAGAGTCAAACAAACCAGGCCGCCGTAAATCAACCAACCAACCAATCAATCAATCACAAAGGGGCAGGTAAATAAATTAATAAATAATAAAGGTTTTTGGATTGATTTTTTTCTTCAGGCAGAGAAGAGAAGAGGGCAGGAGGCCCAGAGTCAAACAAACCAGGCCGCCGTCAATCAATTAATCAATCAATCAATTACAAAGAGTCAAATAAATAAATAAATAAATAAATAAGTAAATAAATAAATAAAATGAATGAATGAATGAATGAATGAATAAATAAATAAATAAATAAATAAATAAATAGTTTTGGATTGATTATTTTTCCTTTGGGCAGAGAAGAGAAGAGGGCAGGAGGCCCAGAGTCAAACAAACCAGGCCGCCGTAAATCAACCAACCAACCAATCAATCAATCACAAAGGGGCAGGTACATAAATTAATAAATAATAAAGGTTTTTGGATTGATTTTTTTCTTAAGGCGGAGAAGAGAAGAGGGCAGGACATCCAGAGTCAAACACCAGGCCATAGGAAATCAATCAATCATCTGTCTGTCTGTCTGTCTGTCTGTCTGTCTGTCTGTCTGTCTGTCTGTCTGTCTGTCTGTCTGTCTGTCTGTCTGTCTATCTATCTATCTATCTATCTATCTATCTATCTATCTATCTATCTATCTATCTATCTATCTATCTATCTATCTGCAAACCAAGGCACTGCATGCCAAGACAACTAGACACAAGAACAGTTTTCCCCCAAATGTCATCAGTCTGCTAAATAAATAATCCCCTCCACACTGTCAAACTATTTATTACGTCTGCCATACTATTAATCTTCTCATTGTTCCCATCACCCATCACCTCCCACTTATGAGTGCATGACTGGAACCTTTTGCTTGGATCCCTACGATTTATATGAATATTGATTGTTTCCTGATTGCTTATTTGTACCCTACCGACAATGAAGTGTTTATACCTCATGATTCTTGAGAAATGTCTCTTTTCTTTTATGTCCACTGAGAGCATCTGCACCAATGACAAATTCCTTGTCTGTCCAATCACACTTGGCCAATAAAGAATCCTATTCTGTTCTATTCTATTCTATCCCATTCTTCTTCATTCCAATATTCTATTCTATTTAAATTCTATTCAATATTCTATTCCCTTCCCATCCCTTCCACATTTTTCTATTCTATTCTATTCTATTCTATCCCTTCCCATTCTTCTCCATTCCAATATTCTATTCTATTTAAATTCTATTCAATATTCTATTCCCTTCCCATCCCTTCCACAATTTTCTATTCTATTTTATTCTATTCCTTAATCTACTCTATCACCTACCTACCTACCTACCTACCTACCTATCTATCTATCTATCTACCCATCTATACAAATATCTATCATCTATCTATCTATCTATCTATCTATCTATCTATCTATCTTTCTATCTATCTATCTATCTATCTATCTATCTATCTATCTATCTATCTATCTATCTATCTCTATCATAACAGTCTTCAGGTTGAATAAATAAATAAATAAATAATGGTTTCATGTTGATTTTTTTTCTTAAAGTGAGAGGAAGAGTGCAGGAGTCCCAGAGTCCAACATCAGACCACACAGTCAGCCAATCAATCAATTAATCAATCAATCAATCACAAAGGTCTTCAGGGTTGAATCAATCAATCAATAATAAAGATCTTCAGATTGAATTTCCCCCCCCTAAGGCCGAGACAACAGAAAACATGGCAGGAGCCCCCGAAGTCCAACACCCAGTCCCAGACCCCAGTCAACCCATCGATCAGTCAGTCCGTCAATCACAAAAGTCTTTGGGGATTGAATACATAAATAATAAACGTTTTGGGGTTGATGATTATTTTTAAGGCTGGGAGAGGAAGAGAAGAGGGCAGAGCCTGGCACCAGGCTGCAGCAAATAAAAATAAAATAAAATAAAGTAAAATAAAGTAAAATTCAATTAAAAACTGAAATAAAATAAATAAAATAAAATAAACAAATGACCAAACAAACAAAACACACAAGTAAATAAATAAAATAAACGACTAAATAGAATTCTTTATTGGCCAAGTGTGTTTGCACAGACAAGGAATTTGTCTTTGGTGCATATGCTCTGTGTACATGAAAGAAATAAAGAAAAACAAAGGAAGAAAGGAAGGAAGGAAGGAAGGAAGAAAGAAAGAAAAATAGACAGACTAAATAAATAGAGTAAATAAATAAATAAATGCATACCAGACGCATACAAAAAACCCTGTAAATGTCACGCTCAGCCGCCAACAACAACAACAACAACTCGCAACCCGAAATGTCAAAACTCCCGCAAAAACAGCGCAAAAACCGTCTGCTTTTTTTCCCCTCTTTCTGGTTTTTTTTGTCCTTACCTGCGTAGCTGGAGAACAGCAAAGGGGCCAAGAGAGCCGCCCACCGCAGACCCCGCGATGAAGCCCCGCCGGGCGTTTCCATGGTCCTTTTTTGGGGGAGGTGGGAGCCGCTGCCCGGAGTGGAGGAAGAAGAAGAAGACCAGAAGGACGGCAGAGAAAAAAGAAGAAGAAAAGAAGAAGAAGGAGGAGGGGAGAGAAAAATCAATAAATCAATCAGAGGCATTGGAGAAGCGCAGGAGGGAGGGAGGGGAAACGGGGGGGGAGGGAGGGCGTTCTTGTGCAGGTTAAAAGCGGAGGAGGAGGAGGGGGGGCATCTTTCCAAAACGGAGTGGGAGGGGGGGCTTTTTTTGGCCAGTCCCAGCTCTTTGCCTATCAGCATCCGAGGAAGGAGGGAAGGGAGGGGGAGGACCAGCCCCAGATACAGAGGTAAATAGATACAGTAGATACTGTAGATTGAGAGATACTGTAAAGAGAGAGAGAGAGACATAAATAGATACAGGTAGATAGATATGGAAGGAAGGAAGGAAGGAAGGAAGGAAGGAAGGATGGATGGAAGGGAGGGAGGGAGGGAGGAAAGAAGGAAGGAAGAAAAGAAGTAAGGGAGGAAGGATGGATGGATGGAAGGAAGGAAGGAAAGAAGGAAGGAAGGAAGGAAGGAAAGAAGGGAGGAAGGATGGATGGAAGGAAGGAAGGAAGGAAAGAAAGAAGGAAAGAAGGAAGGAAGGGAGGATAATGAGAGGGAAGGATAGATAGATGATAGATAGATAGATAGATAGGCAGGTAGATAGGTATTTAGTTAGTTAGTTAGTTAGTTAGGTAGGTAGGTAGGTAGGTAGGTAGGTAAATAAATATAGAAGGAAGGAAGGAAGGATGGATCGAGGAACAAATGATAACGACAGATGGAACAATAGATGGATGGATGGATGAATATAGAAGGAAGGAAGGAATGAAGGAAGGAATGATAACGATAGATGGAACGATAGATAGATAAATGGATGAATGGATGGATAGATATGGAACGAAGGAAGGAAGGAAGGATAACGAGATGGATAGATGATAGATAGATAGATAGATAGATAGACAGACAGATAGACAGAAAGACAGAAAGACAGACAGACAGACAGACAGACAGACAGACAGACAGACAGACAGACAAATAATACATTGATAGAGAAGGAAGGAAGGAAGGAAGGATAACAAGGGATGGGAGGATAGAAGATAGATAGATGGATAGATAGATAGACAGACAGACAGACAGACATAGATAATAGATAGATATAGAAGGAAGGAAGGAAGGAAGGAAGGAAGGAGGGAAGGATAACGAGAGATAAAAGGATAGATAGAATTAAGGATGGATAGACAGACAAACAGACAGACAGAAGAATATTTGCGGGATGGTCTCCGGGGCTCTCTGACCTGGGTTTGTCCGCTCGCGGACGTCCAGCGATGCGCGCTGATTTCGTCCCCCAGTTTGGGGGCTGGGGGAGAGGGGGGCAAGCAAACAAGCCAGCTTCGGGAGAGCTCCGAAGAGACCCCCACACCACCCTTCCCACTCCCGGGAGGTGGGAAGAATAGAAGTCGCGAGCCTCGCCCCCTCCATCCATCCCCTCCCCTGTGTTTTTTCTCCTCCGGACACGTCCGAAGGTCGCCAGATTCCCGTTGTGGGGGTGGGGGAGGTTTAAATAGACGGGGTGACTCCTAAATCCGGAGTAAAGTAACGGGGACGGGTGGGCGCGGGGGGGAGAGACAAAGGGGGGGGGGGAAATAGGTCTCAAAAACTCCCAAGACCCCCCCTCTAAAAAAGAGAGATAAGCGGGTACATCCGAGCGCTTTCCAAACGAGACCCCAACCCACCCACTCATTCTCCCACTCGCTCACCGGGTGGCGCGGTGGGGGGAAACGACCCCCGTTCGCTGCTTCTCGCTGGCTGGGTGGTCCGGGGACCCCGATCCCAGTCGGGGTGTATGTGTTTGAGGGGTTTTCACCCCCGAAGCTCGGTACTGCTAGCTATCAAGGGCTGGAGGAGCCCCCCAAAAGGAGGAGGCAGCCTTGGGGTTGGGTGGGGGAGTAGAAATCAGGCAGGGAGGGGCGGGGGCGGCATCCGTGGCGTCGTGGACCGTGTCTCCCCCCCACCTAGCCACGCAGGGAAGAAAGAAAGAAAGAGAGATAGAGAGAAAGAGAGAGAGGGGAGAAGGAGGGAAGGAAGGAGGGAGGGAGTAGGGAGGGAGTAGGGAGGAGTTTGGGTGGGTGGGGGGTTGTTGCGCTGGGCTTTCACCTCGGCCGCCCCCGCTCGCTCCTGCTTCGCTCGCCGTCTGCCGGCGGAGCAAGCGAAGAAACTCACTCCCCTCCCCAATTCTCCAAAACGCACACAGGCGCGCGCTCTTGGGTTGCCTAGCATTGGCCGGGCTTCGTTTGCAGGGGGAGCGGAGAGGGAGTGCGGGTGGTGGGGAGAGAAGGCAGACGTCCCCTCCTCCATCTCTCCCTCCCCTCCCTCCTTCCCTCCCACACCCCCTCCCTTCCTCTCCATCTTTCGAGGAAGGGGCTTCCTCCAGAAGCGGGCGCGCTCTTGCCAACGCTCCCCAAGTTCCAAGCGGGCAAGAAAGAGAGAGAGAGAGAGAGAGAGAGAGAGAGGAGGGAGGGAGGGAGGGAGGGAGGGAGGGAGGGAGGGAGAGAGGGAGAGAGGGAGGGAGGGAGGGAGAGAGGGAGAGAGAGAGAGGGAGAGAGAGAGAGAGAGAGAGAGAGAGAGAGAGAGAGAGAGAGAGAGAGAGAGATTTGGGGTGGGGAGATGGAGCGCAGCGGGGGGGGGGGCTTGCAAAGTGAGCTTTTATTTTTGGGGTGGGGGCTCCAGTTAAGGTTAACCCCTGCCTGCTTTGGAGGCGGAGGCAGTGGGGTATCCTTAAAGGTGGAAAAAACGGGGTTTGGTGCGCAGCGTTTGCCCCTTGCCCGGTTGGGTTGGGTTGGGTTGGGTTGGGGGGGGGCAGGAAAGGCCCGGCTGCACCGCGCCCCACCCGCTGTATGGAAGCTCCGGCCGGAAAAAAAACCCGGGACTCCTCCTGGGCCCGCGGCGGTGACAACCCTACCCAAGCCCGGGCGCGCAAAAAGGAGACTTACCTCCCTCTCTGCGTGCGATCCCTTGGGGCGAAGCCGCCGCTCTGGAGTCTTTTTTTTTTTTCTTCTTTTCCGCGCGAGGCCTCTTGGCAGCGTCCCGGCGGCTGGGTTGTCTCTGGAAAGGAAGGAGGGGAAGAAGCAGAGGACGGGGGCAGGAAATCGGCAGGAGGCGGAGGAAGCGGTCAAGGCTCCGCGAAAGAGGAACCGGCGGCGGGCACGGCAAGGTCTCCCGAGAGCTGGGAAGGGCAGGCGGAGAGAGAAGAAGGGAGGAGAAGGAAAGAAGGAAGGAAGGAAGGAAGGGAGGGAGGGAGGGAGGGAGGAAGGAAGCAGAAGGGGGGAGGGAGGGAAGAAAAAGGAGGGAAGGGAGAGAGAGAGGGAAAGAAGGAAGGAAGGAAGGGGAAGAAGAGAGAATGAATGGAAGGAAAGAAGGAGAGAGAAGGAAGGAAGGGCAAGGAGGGGGAAGGGAGGGAGGGAGGAAGGAAGAAGGAAGGAAGGAGGAAAGAAAGACAGGAAGGAAGGAGGAAAGGAAGGGAGGGAGGAAGGAAGGAGGAAAGAAAGGCAGGAAGGAAGCAGAAGGAAGGGAGGGAGGTGGAAGGAAGGAGGGGAGAGACCCAGGGAGGGAGGGAGGGCAGGAGGAAGGGAAGAAAAAGGAAGGAAGGGCAAGAAGAGAGAAGGAATGAATTAATGAAGGAAGGAAGGAAAGAAGGAAAGAAAGGGAGGGAAGGAAGGAAGGAGAGGAAGGAAGGAAGGGTAAGGAGAGGGGAGAGAGGGAGAAAGGGAGGGAGGAAGGAAGGAAGGAAGACATGTGGGAAGGAGAGAAGAAAGAAAGGCAGGCAGGCAGGAAGGAAGGAGGGACCGATGGAAGAGGAAGGGGAGGGAAGGAGAGAGGCAGGAAGTATGGACTAAGAGGGAAAGAGAAAAGAGGTCAGATTGGTAAGAAGGGGGCAGAAGGAAGGGAAGAGGCTAGGAGGGATGAAGAAGAAGGAAGGGATGGAAAGGAAGGAAGTGGAAAGAAAGAGGGAGGGAAGAAAAAGGAAGGAAGGAAAGCAAGCAAGCAGGAGGGAAAAAGGAAGGAAGGAAGGAGGCAGAAGGGATAGACTGAAATAGAAAGGAGGCAAGGGGGAAGGGAGGGAGGTGGAAGAAAGGAGGGAAGAGAGGCAGCAAGGGGGCAGAAGGAAGGAGGGAAGGATGGAACAGGAAGAAAGAAAGGAGAGAGGCAAGGATGGAGAAAGAAGGAAGGGAAGGAAAAATGGATGGAAGGATGGATGGAAGGAAGGAGGCAGCCAGGTTGGAAGAAAAGAAGGGAGGAAGAAAGGAGGGAAGAATGGAGGGAGGGAGGAAAGAGAGGAAATATTCTGCCATCATCTTGAAATCTGGAGTCTTTTTAAAGTGGTATAATTGGCCATGCAGAGAATCCTTCCTTCTGCCCCAGGGAAGGTGGGGCAGGGCCAATCCTCTTATTACCCCCCCCCCCCCGCCCCCCCCAAGCATTGTGAATGGGGCTATTCAACTGCATTGGCTTCTTTGGAAAGGAAAATTCTCTTTGTCGCATGTGTGCAAAGCTTATTTTTACCCCACCCCACCCCCATAGATTAGAATCTGCAATTCTCAATTTTTAAGACGGATGGGACTTCAACTCCCAAAATTCCTCAGTCCAAAAGGCTGGCTGGGCAATTCTGGGAGTTGAAGTCCACCCACATTTAAAATTGCCAGGGCTGGGGAACTAAACTAAACAGTTATTCAACTCTGAGTAGGTTTGCAGAATACTATTGTAATAATACAGTGGTTCCTCTACTTACAAACTCAATTTGTTCTGTGACCAGGTTCTTAAGTAGAAACGTTTGTAAGAAGAAGCAATTTTCCCCATAGGAATCAATGAAAAAGCAAATAATGTGTGCTATTGGGGAAACCACAAGGAGGGTGGAGGCCCTGTTTCCTCCCAGGAGATTCCTAGAGAGGCCCCATGGAGTCTTCTCCCTGCCTTTTCCGGCCCTGTTTCCTCCCAGGAGATTCCTAGAGAGGCCCCATGGAGTCTTCTCCCTGCCTTTTCCGGCCCTGTTTCCTCCCAGGAGATTCCTAGAGAGGCCCCACGGAGACTTTTCCTGGCCTTTTCCAGCCATGTTTCCTCCCAGGAGATTCATAGAGAGGCCCCACTGAGGCTTCTTCCTGCCTTTTCCGGCCCCGTTTCCTCCCAGGAGATTCTTAGAGAGGCCCCACGGAGGCTTCTCCCTGCCTTTTCCGGCCCCGTTTCCTCCCAGGAGATTCTTAGAGAGGCCCCACGGAGGCTTCTTCCTGCCTTTTCCGGCCCCGTTTCCTCCCAGGAGATTCCTAGAGAGGCCCCACTGAGGCTTCTTCCTGCCTTTTCCGGCCCCGTTTCCTCCCAGGGGATTCCTAGACAGGCCCCACGGAGGCTTCTCTCTGCCTTTTCCAGTTACAGTTTTGGAGGCTTGGGTTTGTAAGTGGAAAAAGGTTCTTAAGAAGAGGCAAAAAAAAAAAAATCTTGAACACCCGGTTCTTATCTAGAAAAGTTTGTAAGTAGAGGCGTTCTTAGGTAGAGATACCATTGTATTGTTAATATTGTATTATTAGATTACTACATACAATATATTGTAAGCTGGCCAGAGTTGCTTGATATGGAAACAGAGTGGCCCATAAATTTAAGAAATAAAGTTACAAATTTTGAACCAGGAGACAGAGAGTTCTAGTCCTTCCTAAAGCATGGAAGCTGACTGGATGACTTTGGCCCAATCACCAGGAGACGGTGAGTTCTAGTCCCACCTTAGCAATGAAAGCAGATTGGGTGATTCTGGGCCAATCACCAAGAGACAGTGAGTTCTAGTTTAGGCATGGAAGCTGACTGGATGACTTTGGCCCAATCATCAGGAGACGGTGAGTTCTAGTCCCACCTTAGCAATGAAAGCAGATTGGGTGATTCTGGGCCAATCACCAAGAGACAGTGAGTTCTAGTTTAGGCATGGAAGCTGATTGGATGACTTTGGCCCAATCACCAGGAGAGGATGAGTTCTAGTCCTGCCTTAGAAATGAAAGCAGATTGGGTGATTCTGGGCCAATCACCAAGAGACAGTGATAGTTTAGGCATGAAAGCTGACTGGACGACTTTGGGCCAATCACCAGGAGATGGTGAGCTCTAGTCCCACCTTAGCAATGAAAGCAGATTGGGTGATTCTGGGCCAATCACCAGGACACGGTGAGTTCTAGTTTAGGCATGAAAGTTAACTGGTGACTTTGGGCCAATCACCAGGAGATGGTGTGTTCTAGTCCCGCCTTAGCAATTTATTTTATTTATTATTTATTACTTAGATTTGTATGCCGCCCCTCTCCGAAGACTCGGGGATGAAATCAGATTGGGTTATTCTGGGCCAATCACCAGTAGACAGTGAGTTCTAATTTAGGCATGAAAACTGGCTGCGTTATTCTGGGCCAATCACCAGGAGACGGTGAATTCTAGTTCTGCCATAGGCATGAAAGCCAGCGAGGTGACTTTGGTCCACTCACAAGGAGACCGAGAATTCTAGTCCCTCCTAAAGCAGGAAAGCTCCCTGGATGACTTTGTTCAGTGTCCCAAGGGTGGTGGTGGGTTGGGATGAGACACTGAACAAAGGCACCCAGCTAGCTTTCCCAATACCTCTTCTTCCTCCTCCTATTTTCCCCACAGCCACCACCATGCAGGATGGTGGTTGTGGGGAAAATAGGAGGAGGAAGAAGTATTGGGTATGTTGTATGCTTTGAGTTGTGGAAGTGATGTGCCGGTGCCTGGAGGCTGGGCCTGGATGGGTGTCAACAAAACTCAACCCAGACAAGACGGAGTGGCTGTGGGTCTTGCCTCCCAAGGACAATTCCATCTGTCCGTCCATTACCCTGGGGGGGGGGAACTATTGACCCCCTCAGAGAGGGTTCACAACTTGGACGTCCTCCTCGATTCCACAGCTGACATTGGAACATCATCTTTCGGCTGTGGCGAGGGGGGCGTTTGCCCAGGTTCGCCTGGTGCACCAGTTGCGGCCCTATTTGGACAGGGAGTCCACTGCTCACGGTCGCTCCATGCCCTCATCACCTCGAGGTACGATTACTGCAATGCTCTCTACATGGGGCTACCTTTGAAAAGTGTTCGGAAACTTCAGATCGTGCAGAACGCGGCCGCGAGAGTCCTCGTGGGGCTTCACATTTCAAGTTTTATTGGATTTATATGCCGCCCCTCTCCGAAAACTTCCCAGATTCGCCCACGTTTCTGCAACACTCCGTGGCCTGCACTGGCTGCCGATCAGTTTCCAGTCACAATTCAAAGTTGTTGGTTATGACCTTTAAAGCCCTGCATGGCATTGGACCAGAGTACCTCCGGAACTGCCTGCTACTGCACGAATCCCAGCGACCGATAAGGTCCAACAGAGTTGGCCTTCTCCGGGTCCCGTTGACCAAACAATGTCATTCGGCGGGCCCCAGAGGAAGAGCCTTCTCTGTGGCAGCCCCGGCCCTCTGGAATCAACTCCCCCGGAGATTAGAACTGCCCCCACACTCCTTGTCTTTTGTAAATTACTCAAGACACATCTATACTGCCAGGCATGGGGGAGTTGAGACACCTTTCCCCCAGGCTTTTTTATATTTATGTTTGGGTATGCATATGTTGCTTGCTTTTTTAAATATGATAGGGTTTTATGTGCTTTTTAATATTAGATTTGTTTTCGCTGGAATATTGTTTTTATTATTGTTGTGAGCCGCCCCGAGTCTTCAGAGAGGGGCGGCATAAAAATCTAATAAATTGAAATTGAATTGAATTGTTTATTTTTATTTTTTTTAAAGAAATAAATAAAGATAGGTTGCAAGTCAATAAGCTGACAAATGGCACATTATGTCATTCTGGTTTCACCCAGAGCAACCATCACATGAGGCTGCACAAATTGAGACCGACATGATGCAACGTCTTACATCACACTGAAAACAAATTGTGTGGTAGCAAAGAGAGGTTATGTAAATCCTTTGCGGGGAACAAGCTTGGCTTTGTCTCCAGACTATGCAAATGACTTCTGCTTTCTGGGTTTGTGGATAGTCATTGTAACATGGCACAATTTTTATAGATTTTATGGACAGAGACATACAGAACAACACAGTTGGAAGGGAGCCCTGGAGATCATCTAGTCCAACCCTCTGCTCAAGCAGGAGATCCCATACCATTCCAGTCTCTGCTTAAAAAAAACAACTTTCAGAGTTGCAGCATCTACAACTTCTGGTGGCAAGCTGTTCCGCTGGTAAATTGTCCTCACTGCCAGGAAATTTCTCCTTAGGTCCCGGTTGCTTCTCTCCTTGATTTAGTTTCCATCCGTTGCTTCTTGGGCTGCCTTCAGCTGCTTTGGAGAGTAGGTTTTATTTATCTTTATTTATTTGTTTGTTTGTTTTGTCACGTATGTATCAGTGGTATGCAAAGATATAACATTTATGTAGATGATACTAGTAAGAGAGAAACATGAGGACAGGGGACGGAAGGCACGCTGGTGCACTTATGCACACCCCTTACTGACCTCTTAGGAATCGGGAGAGGTCAAGAGTGGATAGTCTAAGGGTAAAATCTTTGGGGGTTAGGAGATGATACTACAGAATCTGGTAGTGAGTTCCATGCTTCAACTACTCGGTCGTATTTCCTGCAGTTGAGTTTAGACTGGTTTACTTTAGGTTTGTATCTGTTGTGTGCTCGTGTGTTGTTATGGTTGAAGCTGAAGTAGTCGTTGACAGGAAGGATGCTGTAGCAGATGTATTTATGGGTTGTGCTAAGGTCGTGTTTAAGATGATGTAGTTCTAAGCTTTCTAAACCCAGGATTGTAAGTCTAGTTGTGGCATACAAGTTGGGCATCATATAAGTCAATTAAATTAAATTAAATTAAATTAAATTAAATTAAATTAAATAAATTAAATTAAATTAAATTAAATTAAATTAAATTAAATTAAATTAAATTAAATTAAATTAAATTAAATTAAATTAAATTAAATTAAATTAAATTAAATTAAATTAAATTAAATTAAATTAAATTAAATTAAATTAAATTAAATTAAATTAAATTAAATTAAATTAAATTAAATTAAATTAAATTAAATTAACCAGTGGAACAGCGTGCCACCAGAAAGTGTGGCCAGTTCCATCACTGGAGGTTTTAAAGAAGAGACTGGACAGGCACTTTTCCAAATCGTATGGGGTATCTTGCTTGAGCAGGGGGTTGGTCTAGAAGACCTTCAAGGTCCCTTCCAGCTCCTATTCTGCTTGACCGAATGCCAATTCTGGTACCATTTGTGGTTTTAAACTGAGGGCCATCCTTGGAAGGAGAGGCACGATTGAATGCAAGTTTTTCCATCTTTCTTGCAACTCATGCTTATGTGTGTGAGTGTGTTTGAAGAATAGAGCCATTGATTCTTCTAGCTCCTGAAGCAATGTATAATACAGACCCTTAAATACGGGGTCTCTGTCACATTGGGTGGCACCAACACCCTCCTAATTTCTCTGGGCATGTGTGGGTGGCTTTGTCTCCTGGAGGCAGCAGAGAAGAGGGGAGCTGTCTCCACGCTGTGCCGAAATCTCAAGGGGGATGAGATGGGGGGGCGGGGGGGGAGTGAGACCATAGAAACCCCTGCGGGTGAAAGAAAGGATAACATTTGCCATCTCAATTTTTTTCTCTTTTCTTTTTTTCTTTTTCGTTAAAAGTTTTAACAAAAGTTTTAACTTTTATGGAAATACATAGATCAAAACAATACACAAAACAACACAAAAACATTTTAAAAAGAAAAGAAAGTTGGTTGAAAGTGAGGCTAATCCTAATAGCGGTTCTAACTATTCTTTTACAACTCGTATTCGATAGGTAATATACACCAGTTTTGTTGACAATAAAAATCCTTAAATCATATAAATAATCTTCTATCTCGATTTTTTTTACAATATATTCGATTACCAGGCAATAACTTTGTTAATGAAATATTAATCCAATGTACATGAATTACTTAATCCTTTTTTCTAACCAACGGTAAAACATATCCCAGCATTTGTAAAAATCTCAATTTTTATCCAGCAATTTTTTTGAGGATAATCCTTAGAAACATAGAAACATAGAAGATTGACGGGAGAAAAAGACCTCCTGGTCCATCTAGTCTGCCCTTATACTATTTCCTGTATTTTATCTTAGGATGGATATATGTTTATCCCAGACATGTCTTAATTTCAGTTCCTGTGGATTTACCAACCACGTCTGCTGGAAGTTTGTTCCAAGCATCTACTACAATTTCAGTCAAATAATATTTTCTCACGCTGCTTCTGATCCAACCAACTAACTTCAGATTGTGCCCCCTTGTTCTTGTGTTCACTTTCCTATTAAAAACACTTCCCTCCTGGACCTTATTTAACCCTTTAACATATTTAAATGTTTCGATCATGTCCCCACTTTTCCTTCTGTCCTCCAGACTATACAGATTGAGTTCATTAAGTTTTTCCTGATACGTTTTATGCTTAAGACCTTCCACCATTCTTGTAGCCCGTCTTTCGACCCGTTCAATTTTGTCAATATCTTTTTGTAGCTGAGGTCTCCAGAACTGGACACAGTCTTCCAAATGGGGTCTCACCAGCGCTCTATATAGCGGGATCACAATCTCCCTCTTCCTGCTTGTTATACCTGTCAGACTGTCAGAAATCACTACCCCTAAATCCTTCTCTTCTGAAGTTTTTGCTAACACAGAAAACCTTCAGAGCACATGGAGGTGAAAGAGGGGAAAAAAACCTTCTTATGACATCTAAACACCACCTCTATCGGGAAGAGAAGAGAGGAGAAGAGAATAACAGAGTTCAAAGGGACATTAGAGGTCTTCTAGTCCAACCCCCTGCTTAGGCAGGAAACCCTACACTAATTCAGACAAAGGAGAAGGGAGGGAAAGGAGAAGGAAAAGAGAGACAAGGGAGAAATAGAAGAAGGAGGAAAAAAGAATGGGAAGTGGAGAAGAGAAGGAAAAAGAAAAAGAAGGGATGAAGGAGGAAAAAAAAGAATGAGTAGGGAATGAACATAGAAACATAGAAGACTGACGGCCGAAAAAGACCTCATGATTCATCTAGTCTCCCCTTATACTATTTCCTGATTTTTTATCTTAGGATGGATATATGTTTATCCCACGACTGAAAAATCTCTGCAGACTTTTACCTCAGCCAGTCAGGAACGAGATTTGGAGATTTTGCGAACCCCAGAATGCCTCAGAGTGCAAAAAACAGCTCAATGGGCAAATTGAAAGCCCATTTTCCCGAACTTCCGGTTTGCCCATTTGGCCATTTTTGTCACCCTCTTAGGCTTCAGTGAGGCCTGGGCTTCAGGAAGCTTCCTGGAGGGCTCCGGAGTGCGAAAAACAGCACAATGGGCAAACCGGATGTCCGTTTTCCCCGAACTTCCGGTTTGCCCATTTGGCCATTTTTGTCACCAGCTTAGGCTTCACTGAGGCCTGTGTGCATGAGCAAGGGGGCAGAGGGTGTTATACGCATGCTGAGGGGTAGCGCGAAGATGGAAGGAATGGGTGCGGGCACATGCGCTGATGCGCGGACAAGCCCCCTTTTGGCACGCGAAACAAAAAAAGCTCCGCTATCGCTGCCCTATCCCATTTCAGAGAAACGGCAGCCCAATCTCTTTTTTTTAAAAATTCCCCGGCAAAGCCCTGCTGAAAAACATTTGGTTTGTGAGATGAAAATAACCGTTTAGCTCCAAGTCTCTAGGCCTTTCTCCCCCCTCCTCCGGTTCAATTTCCCTATTTAGGAAGTCATTAAGGTGGGGGGAACCCATGGTTTCTTCTCCATTTGACAGACAGTTCTGCAAAAATTAGATCTCCCCACTCCTTCCTTTTACTCAGCCTATTATTCATAGCCCGATCCCTTCTGTGATTCTCAGCAGCTAATTTCATCATGGCCCCGAGGAACAATACCGCTTTTAGTATTTAAAAATGACCAGTAAAACTGTCTTGCCATTGATCTGAATAGACTCTAAGAGTCTTTTTGTGGGGGATATTATTTTTAATTCCGCCTCGCTTCTGGCCCTCCGTCACCCTTCTGCCCACCGTCCTAGCATACCATATTTTTCAGAGTATAAGATGCACCTTTTTCCCCCTTAAAAGAGGCTGATAATTTGGGTGTGTCTTACACTCTGAATGTAGCTTTTTTTTCCAGCCCTAACTAGCTGCTAATGATCTTCCCAGCTCTTACCTTGCAGGCTCTTTCATTCTTTCTCTCTGCAAAGAATGTTTTCCAAGCCATACGTCTTTGCAGCGTTTTTTTCATTGCTCTAACTTGCTCTGAGTAAGTTTCTTTCCAGACTTAACCAGATGCTAACGATATTCCCAGCTCTTACCGCTTGCAAGCTCTTTCATTATTACTCTCTGTGAAGAATGTTTTCCAAGATCGAAGTCTTTGCAGGGTTTTTTTCCATTGCTCTATTTGCTCCTAATGTTCCTTTCCAGGTGCTAAAGATGTTCCCAGCTCTTACGGCTTGCAAACTCTTTCATTGTTACTCTCTCAGAATAAGGTTTTTTTTAAGCCCTTAACCAGGGGATAAAATAATGTGCTGAAGCTGACGAGACTAAAGACGCTAGCCAGATGAATACCGGGTAAGCAGATTCTTTTCCCTATTTTCTTCCCCAAAAACTAAGGTGTGTCTTATATTCCAGTGCGTCTTATACTCCAAAATATATGGTACTTTTTTGGGGGGGGGGTAAGAAAAATACATCTCCCCCCCACCCCCAACCACAATTGTGGTTTGTTCAGCCATTCAGTCGAGCGTTTAAACTCTGTCCGTTCCTCTCTATAAATTATGAAAACAAAATGTCGGGGAACCAGAGCAAAAAGGCAGGAAGCGGGATCTCCCAGGTCGGATAAATAAATAAAGAAGCTAAAAAGAAGCCAAACACTCCAGAAAGAAGAAAAGGAAAGGGGGGAAAAACATAGCCGGTTCAATTTGTCTTTATTCAATTTTTTCTTCCCCGTAACTGGGTTTTGTGGTTAACGCAAAGCGGTTTTCCCAGCAGGGTTTTCCTGACTTGAGAGAATTTTCTAAGGTATCCGAAGGGAAGGGAGGTAAAAAAAAAGTCAAAATGGCAGCTGCGATTCTGTGAGGGAAGCCTGGCGCCATTTTGATTGGGTCTCAAACAAACAGAAGGGGAGGGGCTTCGATCACTGGTGGCTTCTGGGCGCCATCTTGACTCTTTTGGCCTTTCTTGACAAAAAAGGCTCACGTTTTGTGGCACGCCATAAGTTAAGGGAATTTGTGGTAAAATACTAATTAGGGGCCACAGATTAGCAATATTCTACTTTACAGAAGATCCCTGATTGCAGTTTCTCGTCTTTTATTCTTTTATAGATGATAGATAGATAGATAGATAGATAGATAGATAGATAAATAGATAGATAAACATAGATAGATAGATAGATAGATAGATAGATAGATAAACATAGATAGATAGATAGATAGATAGATAAACATAGATAGATAGATAGATAGATAGATAGATAGATAGATAGATAGATAGATAGATAAACAGAGATAGATAGACAGACAGACAGGCAGACAGAGATAGAGAGATAGAGATAGATAGAGAGACAGATAGAGATAGACAGACAGGGATAGATGGATAGATAGATAGATAGAGAGACAGACAGACGATGATATTTATTTATTTGTTTGTTTGTTTGTTTGTTTGTTTGTTTTATGTATGTATGTATGTATGTATGTATGTATGTATGTATGTATGTATGTATGTATGCCGCCCCTCTGCGAAGACTCGGGGCAGCTAACAACAATAAAAAAGACAATGTAAACAAATCTAATATTAAAAATAATCTAAAAAACCCCAATTTAAAGAAACACTCATACATACAAGCATACCATGTATAAATTCTATAAGCCTAGGGGGAAGGGAAAATTTCAATTTCCCCATGCCTGACGACAGAGGTGGGTTTTAAGGAGCTTGCGAAAGGCAAGGAGGGTGGGGGCAACTCTGATATCTGGGGGGAGCTGGTTTCAGAGGGTCGGGGCCGCCACAGAGAAGGCTCTTACCCTGGGTCCCGCCAAACGACATTGTTTAGTCAATGGGACCCGGAGAAGGCCAACTTTGTGGGACCTAACCGGTCGCTGGGATTCATGCGGCAGATGTTATGTAGGAAGGACGGTAGACAGACAGACAGACAGACAGACAGACAGACAGAGACAGAGAGATGGAGAGATAAAGAGATAGATAGAGATAGACAGACAGATAGGGATAGATAGAAAGATAGACAGAAAATGATGATAGATAGGGAGATAGCAATAGAGAGACCCAGTCAGTCAGACAGACGATGATTGATAGATAGATAGATAGATAGATAGATAGATAGATAGATAGACAGACATAGAGAGATAGAGACAGATAGAGAGATAGATAGGGATACATAGATAGACAGACAGACAGACAGACAGACGATGATAGATAGATAGATAGATAGACAGACAGACAGACAGACAGACAGACAGACAGACAGACAGACAGATAGATAGATAGAGGCAGGGAGGCAGACAGACAGATACCAATGGAATTTAAACCATTTATAATCTGGTAAAATAAACACAAGTAACCTAAGAGTTTAATAGGGATTAATTGGAGGGCAAATCTCAAAGTGTAAAAGAAGGCTTAAGTATCTTTCCTGCCTTGTGTTTTGATCAGAACTTCCCTTTCACATTCCTCTGTTTTCCAAAGGAGCGTACTTCCCTTTTCTTCCTATGTTCTTGTGATTTGTGTATCGCCCGCCTGTCTTTTCTCAAGGGGTTCCCCCCCTTGAGTTTCCTTTTTAAAAAATAACAATATTAACTCTGTATTCCTAGAATGATCTAATAATGGAAGACGGAAATATATATACTCATACTGAAAACAGTTACAGACGCAGAAAGCAAGAGGAAAAAAAAATTCCAGCGAAAGAGGGGTTTTTTCTCTCTCTTGCTTTCTGCATCTGTAACTGTTTTCAGCAGGTGCTTGATTGTATTTTATTCTTTGGAGGGACCTGTAATTACTGGGTTGCTTTTCCCCCCTTTTATCTTTGAAAAGCGAGAAATGACTCTGTGTTTGGGAAGCCAGAAAAGAGAAGAGGAAAGAAGGAAGGAAAAATATCTCTGCATACCCCGCCTAAAACAGGAACTGACCCAGTCCTGAAATCTTTTTTTTTTAAAAAAAATATTTTTATTGATTTTATAATATATAACACCCACACAACATATAATAAGTGCTCAGTGATTGTGCCCACCACCAGACAAACATTCGTACCCCACCACCAATCGGGGGTGTTTCTTGTATAAACCATTTTAACCCAAGTGCAAAGTATCTATCTATCTATCTATCTATCTATCTATCTATCTATCTATCTATCTATCTATCTATCTATCTAACATTCTATCTATCTATCTATCTATCTATCTATCTATCTATCTATCTATCTATCTATCTATCTATCTATCTATCTATCTATCTATCTATCTACCTAATCAATCTATCTATCTATCTATCTATCTATCTATCTATCTATCTATCTATCTATCTATCTATCTATCTATCTATCTATCTATCTATCTATCTATCTATCTATCTATCTATCTATCTATCTATCTAATCTATCTATCTATCTATCTATCTATCTATCTATCTATCTATCTATCTATCTATCTATCTATCTATCTATCTATCTATCTATCTATCTATCTATCTATCTATCTATCTATCTATCTATCTATCTATTGTTAGAGTTGAAAGGGACCATGAAGGCCATCGAGTTCAACCCCCTGCCCAAGCAGGAACCCTATAGTACACCATTCAAGTGGCAGTTCAATCTTCTCTATTTACATATAATAAAGTGATTCCAATTTATTCCTCGTAGCTTGGTCTCTGATTCTACTCGCCATAAATCATCTTACCTTGTCCCATCATCACATCAGTTGTCGCAAGTCAGTTTCATTAACCAAATCCATTCTTTTGTCCATCATCTCAAATTGAATGTGGTCCACCATGTACCGGTACCAATTTTGCATTGTCCATTTTGTCGCATCCCTCCAACCCAAGGCTATTACCACCTGAGCGCTTTCTAGACTCAGTCCTGAAATCCAATTTTTTTTTTACTATCTGTTCAGTGGGTGTGGCTTGGTGGGGTGTGGCTTGGTGGGCGTGGCAAGGATAGGATATTGCAAAGTCCCCCTTCCCTCCCCACTCCATGGGCACCATGAATTGTACATCCTTCATGGTCAAACTTCATGAATGGCGTGTATGTAGGTGATTATGTCTGTTTATTATAAATGGTTTTGTTAATGGGGTTAGATATTATATTCAACTTCGCTTATTACTTTGTATCTTTGTATTTGCATTCTATTTTGTAAGCTGCCCTGAGTCCTTCGGGATAGAAGATGAATGAATGAATGAATGAATGAATAAATAAATAAATAAATAAAGGAAAGAATAATACATACATACATACATACATACATACATACATACATACATACATACATACATACAATCCCCATTCCCTTCTCACTCCACGGGAAGGATCCTGCAAAATCCCCCTCCCTTCCCCACTCCAGGGGAAGGATCCTGCAATATCCCCATTCCCTCCACACTCCAGGGAAAGGATCCTGCAAACCCCTTCCCTTCCCCACTCCGGGGAAGGATTCTGCAAAATCCCCATTCCCTCCCCACTCCAGGGAAAGGATCCTGCAAACCCCCTCCCTTCCCCACTCCGGGGAAGGATTCTGCAAAATCCCCATTCCCTCCCCACTCAAGGGGGAAGGATACTGCAAAATCTCCCATTCCCATCTCACTCCTGGGGAAGGATACTGCAAACCTCCCTTCCTTCCCCACTCCAGGAGGAAGGATCCTGCAAAATCCCCCTCCCTTCCCCACTCCAGGGGAAGGATCCTGCAAAATCCCCATTCCCTCCACACTCCAGGGAAAGGATCCTGCAAACCCCCTCCCTTCCCCACTCCGGGGGAAGGATCCTGCAAAATCCCCATTCCCTCCCCACTCAAGGGGGAAGGATACTGCAAAATCTCCCATTCCCATCTCACTCCTGGGGAAGGATACTGCAAACCTCCCTTCCTTCCCCACTCCAGGAGGAAGGATCCTGCAAAATCCCCATTCCCTCCCCACTCAAGGGGGAAGGATACTGCAAAATCTCCCATTCCCATCTCACTCCTGGGGAAGGATACTGCAAACCTCCCTTCCTTCCCCACTCCAGGAGGAAGGATACTGCAAAATCCCCATTCCCTCCCCACTCCAGGGGAAGGATACTGCAAAATCCCCATTCCCTCTCCTCTCTGGGGCCAGCCATAGGCGGTATTTGCCGGTTCTCCAAAATACTCAAAATTTCCACTACCGATTCTCCAAAAGCTACTGGATTTCTCCCCTGAACTGACTAATTAATGGGGTTTGTTGTAACACTGCATATCCGCCGAACAAGAAACAATTACAGGGACAAAAACCATAAGGAATATGTATACATACATGTATGTATATACATATATTCTAATTAAGTTAGCAGGGGGCCTTGCCTTGAATCAACTCACGTCAGGTAAACTCTATTGAAACATTTTATCTGGAGGCAGATATTGTTGAATAATAAGCAGCTATATGCAATGTCATGCAGACCCATCATTTAAATTTAGTTCCACTTGACTTGATTATAGAAAAGCGATGCGGCGTTGGGAAGAAACACAGCAGTCCAGTTATCGGAATTACAGTAGACCAGCCTGCTTTTAGTGGATGTCATTCAAGGGGGAAAATTTACTCTTTTCAATAGGAGTTTCCCCCCCCCCTCTTGGAGGGACCTTGGAGGTCTTCTAGTCTTTTTAGGTTTTCAACCGTCTGCAGCGGCAGCCCAAAAAAGCCAATGCAATCCTTAATTGCACTAACAGAGGGATACAATCAGGGGTGGGCAGCAGGCAGGATGGGGTGGAACGCAGTTCCACTGGCGAAAATGAAGATGCATGCACAGCTCCAGCTGATCGGCGGCTGTCACTTCCTGGATTACTGGTCTTGGCTCGTCTCGTCTCTCCTTTTTTCCCCTGCTGCTGCATCTGTACTCCTTGCTTTTTTCCTCTTTCCTCCTTCCTGGCCTCGGACAAGCTTCCCTCTCTCCTGCCTGGCTCCCCTCCAGCCTCACACAGCCACGTCCCACCGGAGGTGCAAGCAGAAGGCATGGGTGGAAGCGGCGCTGGCAGCATTTATGCTTCTGACAGCACCCGTTTGTCTAGCTACCGAGCTTGAGGCAGAGGGGTGGCGACCCAGGAAGGAAAGAACAGGAAACGCAAAGCAAATTGTCACCCCAGCGAGTGACACTGGTATGTTTGTAAGTCGAGGACTTAACAGTTTACTTGAACGATGATTGGTCAAGCCAATCCCACCTGCTCCCATGGCTGGAAAGCCACTCCCACCCAGTCACATGACCATTAAGCCACACCCAAAAAAAGCCCCACCCACAGTGTGGCAGTAAATAAATAAATAATTGTTGAAGAAAAAATGTGGTGTATTACTTTCTGGGTGATCTACGTATTTGCGATTTACATCCATCCCCATGTAAAAAAAGGACTTAAAAACTCTAGCTGATCAGATTATGGAGGCTGAAGCCAAATACAGTGATACCTCTACTTACAAACTTAATTTGTTCCGTGACCAGGTTCTTAAGTAGAAAATTTTGCAAGAAGAAGCAATTTTTCCCATGGGAATCAATGTTAAAGCGAATAATGTGTGCGATTGGAGAAACCACATAGAGGATGGAGGTCCTGTTTCCTCCAAGGAGATTCAATTCAATTCAATTCAATTTATTAGATTTGTATGCCGCCCCTCTCCGAAGACCTAGAGAGGCCCCATGGAGGCTTCTCCCCGCCTTTTCCGGCCCTGTTTCCTCCCAGGAGATTCCTAGAGACGCCCCACGGAGGCTTCTCCCTGTCTTTTCTGGTTACAGTTTCCGAGGCTCGGTTTTGTAAGTGGAAAATGGTTCTTGAGAAGAGGCAAAAAAATCTTGAACACCCGGTTTTTATCTAGAAAATTTTGTAAGTAGAGGCGTTCGTAGGTAGAGGTACCACTGTACCCTGATTCACTGGCTATTATTTTGGGAGATTTTTTAAACAATTCTATTCTCGCTGTCAAGAAATTTCTCCTTATTTCTAGGCTGGTTCTTTCTTTGATTGGTTTCCATCTGTTGCTACTTGTCCTACCCTTCAGGTGCTTTGGAGAATAGCTTGACCTCTCCTTCTGTGTGGCTGCCCCTCAAGTATTGGAAGATGCTAACGTATTTCCCAACAAGTGTTCTTTTAATGAGGCTAAAGATACCCAGTCTCCTTAGTTATTCATCCTACAGTTTAACCTCCCCTTGCGAAAGCAGGAAACGCTGCTATTGCATAGCAGTCTTCCAGTATCTCAGGGGTTGCCGCAGAGAAGATGAGGTCAACCTGTTCTCCAAAGCACCTGAGGGTAGAACAAGAAGCAATGGGTGGAAACTGATCAAGGGGAGAAGCAATGCTCGAATGAAAGAGAAACGTTCTAACAGTGAGGACAATGGATCAGTGGAAATAACTTGCCTCCAGAAGTTGTAAATGTTCCAACACTGGAAGTTTTAAAGAAAAGATTAGATGACCGTTTGGCCCACCCTCCTTGTCTTTCGCAAATTACTCAAGACCCACCTTTATCGCCAGGCATGGGGGAATTGAGACATCCTCCCCCAGGCTTATATATTTTATGTTTGGTATGTATGTGTTGTATGGTTTTAAATTGTTGGGGTTTTAGATATGTTTTATTTTATTATTAGATTTGTCTCACTGTTATATTGTTTTTGTATTACTGTTGTGAGCCGCCCCGAGTCTTCGGAGAGAGGCGGCATACAAATCTAATAGAAACATAGAAACATAGAAGACTGACGGCAGAAAAAGACCTCATGGTCCATCTAGTCTGCCCTTATACTATTTCCTGTATTTTATCTTAGGATGGATATATGTTTATCCCAGGCATGTTTAAATTCAGTTACTGTGGATTTACCAACCACGTCTGCTGGAAGTTTGTTCCAAGGATCTACTACTCTTTCAGTGAAATAATATTTCCTCACGTTGCTTTTGATCCTTCCCCCAACTAACTTCAGATTGTGTCCCCTTGTTCTTGTGTTCACTTTCCTATTAAAAACACTTCCCTCCTGAACCTTATTTAACCCTTTAACATATTTAAATGTTTCGATCATGTCCCCCCTTTTCCTTCTGTCCTCCAGACTATGCAGATTGAGTTCATTAAGTCTTTCCTGATACGTTTTATGCTTAAGACCTTCCACCATTCTTGTAGCCCGTCTTTGGACCCGTTCAATTTTGTCAATATCTTTTTGTAGGTGAGGTCTCCAGAACTGAACACAGTACTCCAAATGTGGTCTCACCAGCGCTCTATATAAGGGGATCACAATCTCCCTCTTCCTGCTTGTTATACCTCTAGCTATGCAGCCAAGCATCCTACTTGCTTTTCCTACTGCCCGACCACACTGCTCACCCATTCTGAGACTGTCAGAAATCACTACCCCTAAATCCTTCTCTTCTGAAGTTTTTGCTAACACAGAACTGCCAATGCAATACTCAGATTGAGGATTCCTTTTCCCCAAGTGCATTATTTTACATTTGGAAACATTAAACTGCAGTTCCCATTGCTTTGACCATTTATCTAGTAAAGCTAAATCATTTACCATATAAATAATAATAATAATAATAATAATAATAATAATAATAATAATAATAATAGGGCCATGAGGTCAGGTATTCAGAACCGGTAGAATAATTTTGAATTTTTTTCTTTTTTTCCCCTTCTGGGCTCTGGATATGTTTTTCCTATCACAGTAAATGAGGTGGAATGCAGGGGTGGGCAGCAGGCAGAACGGGGTGGAACACAGTTCCACCGGTGGAAATGAAGATGCGTGCACAGGTCCAGCCAATCGGCGGCTGTCACTTCCTGGATTACTGGTCTCGGCTCGGTTTTCCTTTTCCCCCCTGCTGCTGCATCTGTGCTCCTTGCTTTTTTCCTCTTTCCTCCTTCCCGGCCTCGGACGAGCTTCCCTCTCTCCTGCCCGGCTCCCCTCCATCCTCACACGGCCACCTCTCGCCCGAGGTGCAAGCAGAAGGCGTGGGTGGAAGCGGCGCTGGCAGCATTTATGCTACTGGCAGCACCCGTTCACCCAGCTATCCAGCGTGAGGCAAGGGGGCGACCCAGGAACGAGAGCGCGGGAAACGCAAAGCAAATTGTCACCCCAGCGAGCAACATTGGGAAGGTTGTAAGTCGAGGACTTAACAGTTCAATTGAATGATGATGATTGTTCTAGCAACTCCCACCTGGTCACATGGCCGCCAAGCCACTATTAACCAGTCGCCTGACCATTAAGCCACATCCACAAAATAAGCCACACCCACAGTTTGGCAGTAAAAAATTTGGCCATTACTGGTTGAATGTGTATAATTTTAGAAGAGCTGTGCTCTTCTAAATTTATGACTGTATGACTGTAACCTGTTGCTTGTATCCTTAAGATTTTTTAAAATTAATATTGATTGTTTCCTTATTGCTTATTTGACCCCCTAAGTGTTGTACCCCATGATTCTTGACAAATGTATCTTTTTCTTTTATGTACCCTGAGAGCATATGCACCAAAGACAAATTCCTTGTGTGTCCAATCACACTCGGCCAATAAAGAATTATATTCTATTATTGCTACAAAACCAAGTCCTGAGTACATATTCATGCCTATATTTTTCAGAGGTCCGATATTGTTCTATGTGCAATCCTTGTTTTCTTGACCGCATGGGATATTCTAATTTTCTGAGATGAGGGATTTGGGGTTTTCATGAGCTGTACCCCATCATCATCACAATTATGGCAAATCATTGGCAGTTCTGTGTTAACAAAAACTTCAGAAGAGAAGGATTTAGGGGTAGTGATTTCTGACAGTCTCAAAATGGGTGAGCAGTGTGGTCGGGCAGTAGGAAAAGCAAGTAGGATGCTTGGCTGCATAGCTAGAGGTATAACAAGCAGGAAGAGGGAGATTGTGATCCCCTTATATAGAGCGCTGGTGAGACCACATTTGGAATACTGTGTTCAGTTCTGGAGACCTCACCTGCAAAAAGATATTGACAAAATTGAACGGGTCCAAAGACAGGCTACAAGAATGGTGGAAGGTCTTAAGCATAATACGTATCAGGAAAGACTTCATGAACTCAATCTGTATAATCAAGAGGACAGAAGGAAAAGGGGGGACATGATCGAAACATTTAAATATGTGAAAGGGTTAAATAAGGTTCAGGAGGGAAGTGTTTTTAATAGGAAAGTGAACACAAGAACAAGGGGACACAATCTGAAGTTAGTTGGGGGAAAGATCAAAAGCAACGTGAGAAAATATTATTTCACTGAAAGAGTGGTAGATGCTTGGAACAAACTTCCAGCAGATGTGGTTGGTAAATGCACAGTAACTGAATTTAAACATGCCTGGGATAAACATATATCCATTGTAAGATGAAATACAGGAAATAGTATAAGGGCAGACTAGATGGACCATGAGGTCTTTTTCTGCCGTCAGTCTTCTATGTTTCTATGTTTCTATGGCTTGAACTATTTTGCCTTGCGTGTAATGAGTCTCTCTCATATATTACATTTCACCTTTCCACTACTGAAATAAATGAACATTTGCATGATATTCTAATTTTTTAAATTTCACCTGTATGTTCTTCTTGGCTTCTATGTGCTTGGAAAGGATTTTCCGAAAGGACCATTTCTTATTTCTTATATTATTATTAACACGCTTGGATGCTGAGGAGTAATACGATCTACTCCCCCTCCCTGCCTGAAAAGAACTCTGTTCCAACTGCCACTTGAATGTGGCCAGCATATGATTCATCCAGCCTGCGGCCTCGGATGACACATTCAATTCCATGCTAAGGAGTTCAGTTTCCCAGCCAAACATGGGTATCCAGCTACTAGCGGTTGATGTAAGCCGCAACATTTTGAAAGCCCCAAACAGCATTTTCTCTTCTTCTTCTTCTCCTCTTATGCCAAAGAGTTAGGGAATGACCTTAATTTGATTTTCATGGTTTTTTCCTCTGTCCTGGCCTTGATTCTCCTTTTTCTAAGAGTCCTTGCTGTCTACTTCCTGTTGTGGTTAGCTCTAGCCCAGCTCCTGCTACAAGGACTGTGGATGTGGGGGACACATCCACATGTTGCAGGCCTGTTTTGCCCCCGGTGGAATCTGCTGATGAAGGCTTCTCTGACCAAGAAGACATGAGTGACAGGGAGGAGGTGAGTGGGGCAGACAGCTCAGAAGAAGATCAATTATCTAGCTCCTCCTTGGATTCAGAACAAGAGTTAATGATACAGTCACGCATGCGGAGAGTGATACATAAGCAGCAACAACTGAGAGATTATTATCAAAGAAAATGAGGCCACCTGTGGTTGGGTGGGGCTGTGGTCATTAGTGAGGGTGCTATAAATAGCAGGTTTAGGTTTAGGTTTAGGTTTATTGGATTTATATGCCGCCCCTCTCCGCAAACTCAGAGCGGCTCACAACAATAATAAAAAAAAGTACAGTACACAATACCAAATTCAATGCCCACCCATCCAGTTCCAATTGAAATTAATAATCTCATAAAAAACAGTATATATAAAAAACAGGCACACAGTCAATCAATCAACAAAACAACATGGGCAAGGGGGAGGTGTTTTAGTTCCCCCATGCCTGACGGCAAAGGTGGGTCTTAAGGAGTTTACGAAAGGCAAGGAGGGTGGGGGCAATCCTAATCTCAGGGGGGAGCTGGTTCCAGAGGGTCGGGGCCCCCACAGAGAAGGCTCTTCCCCTGGGTCCCGCCAGACGACATTGTTTAGTCGACGGGACCCGGAGAAGGCCAACTCTGTGGGACCTAACCGGTCGCTGGGATTCGTGCAGCAGAAGGCGGTCCCGAAGATATTCTGGTCCGGTGCCATGAAGGGCTTTATAGGTCATAACCAACACTTTGAATTGTGACCGGAAACTGATCGGCAACCAGTGCAGACTGCGGAGTGTTGGAGTGATATGGGCATACTTGGAGCAGCCTGTGGGTTTGGCCATTGTGGAGGATTATCTGATCCTTGTGTTTCGTGACTGCTTTACTGACTTTGACCTTTTGTGTGCCGATTTCCCCCCGCTTTGAAACTAAACCAGGGCAAAGTGTGTTTCACTTTGTGAAAGAAGAAGCACTGTGAATTGCCTCACAGCTGCAAGCTAAGTATCACAGAACTGATAAGGGACTTGTACAAATTACCAGTTTGTTTGGAGATGTGTGCTCTTTGCTATACCAAAAGAGGGCTTGGTTTAAGTGAATTTTCATTATAAAGAACATTGTTTTGAATTTTCAAATGTGTGTGTGTCTGAAATTTGTACCTGTGAATTTTTGGGGGGATTCTACCAGAGAGCCCGACAGAACACTTCCAAGGTCACCTTTGTATTGGAGACCATCCCTGGCTGATTAGTTCCTCCTATCACACTCACCACAACAACCTAGCAAAACTAATTAATCATTTCTAATACCCATTTCAACCCCTTCGTTCATAATTAAAGCCACCCCTTCGTGTCCCTGTTTGTCAAAGCTGGAATCACCTTCATTCCTTCTCTTGCTTTCAGCGGCACTCAATGTTCTCCTTTTACGCTTATTTATTCATTCTTGACTCTTTATTCATCACACAATCCAAGATACGGCATCCTGAACCCCGTAGATGTCATCAGATGAACTTGTAGATGTTCCACCTTGAGTACCCACCGTGGCCTTGATCAATCCGAGCTTTTGAGCAACACAAACAAGAAATTGGAGAATTGCAACTAACACTTGACAGGGTAGCAACAAAGTCCTTGGAAAAGATATATTCCAACTACGGTACTTCTGTACGTTGCTAAAAAGGAGAAAGATCAGAATTGTGCAGGCAATGCTTCTATTATCTAGATAATTATCTGCATGGAACAAAAGAGGTATTTTTTAACCTTTTCCTCCCCGGGCCTGCCAGGGTGAGAAAAGGCCAGGGTGTTTACTAGTTTCCAAGGGCATCCAAGATAACGTATCCTTTGATCTGTTCTTATCCCAGCTGTTTGTTTTTTTCCCAAAAGCGGCTCTGAAAATAATTACATGAAATGCAGAGTGTTTATTTGCTGGCTTGGAGCTTTGAGCTTTCCGTTCGGGCATCTGTGGGCAGGCATCGGGGCGAAATATGCTTTGTTTTCCCATGTTAGAGTTTACCGTGTGGTTTTTGAAATCGAGGGCAGGGATGAAATATTCAGCAGCTGTGAGTGGCGAAGGCTCGCTGCGCTTTGAAAAATGGAAGAGGCTTTCCAGAGTGTCTCTCGCTTCAGTTTTGGCTCTTGCCATGCCATCGATTCTTCCCAAAATAAAGTAAATTAAAATACAGACAAGTCCTTGAGTTATGACAGTTTGTTCAGTGTGCAAGGATAGAATGGAACTGGAAAAGGTGTAAAATAGGGCAAGAAGAATGATCAAGGAAATGGAGCCGCACCCTTATGAAAACTTATGAAGCCTTTATCTATCTATCTATCTATCTATCTATCTATCTATCTATCTATCTATCTATCTATCTATCTATCTATCTATCTATCTATCTATCTATCTATCTATGCATCTATCTATCAATCTATGCATCTATCTATCTAATCTATCTATCTATCTATCTATCTATCTATCTATCTATCTATCTATGCATCTATCTATCTATCTATCTATCTATCTATCTATCTATCTATCTATCTATCTATCTATCTATGCATCTATCTATGTATGCATCTATCTCTATCTATCTATCTATCTATCTATCTATCTATCTATCTATCTATCTATCTATCTATGCATCTATCTATCAATCTATGCATCTATCTATCTATCTATCTATCATCTATCTATCTATCTATCTATCTATCTATCTATCTATCTATCTATCTATCTATCTAACTATCTATCTATCTATCTATCTATCTATCTATGCATCTATCTATCAATCTATGCATCTATCTATTTATCTATCTATCTATCTATCTATCTATCTATCTATCTATGCATCTATCTATCAATCTATGCATCTATCTATCTATCTATCTATCTATCTATCTATCTATCTATCTATCTATCTATCTATCTATCTATCTATCTATCTATCTATCTATCTATCTGTTAGATTTGTATGCCGCCCTTCTCCGTAAACTTGGGGCGGCTCACAACATATAATAAAACAATTCACAACAAAACTAATGAATTAAATTTTTTTAAAAACCCATTATTAAACCAGACATACACACAAACATACCATACATAAATTGTATAGGCCCGGGAGAGATGTCTCAATTCCCCCATGCCTGATGGCAGAGGTGGGTTTCAAGAAGTTTGAGAAAGGCAAGGAGGGTGGGGGCAGTTCTAATCTCCGGGGGGGGGGAGCTGGTTCCAGAGAGTCAGGGCCGCCACAGAGAAAGCTCTTCCCCTGGGACCTGCCAGACGACATTGTTTAGTCGAGGGGACCCGGAGAAGGCCAACTCTGGGACCTCGGTTGCTGGGATTCGTGCGGCAGAAGGCGGTCCTGGAGATATTCTGGTCCAATGCCATGAAGGGCTTTATAGGTCATAACCAACACTTTGAATTGTGACCGGAAATTGATCGGCAACCAATGCAGACTGCGGAGTGTTGGTGTAACATGGGCATACCTAGGTAAGCCCATGACTGCTCTCGCAGCTGCATTCTGCACGATCTGAAGTTTCCGAACACTTTTCAAAGGTAGCCCCATGTAGAGAGCGTTACAGTAGTCGAACCTCGAGGTGATAAGGGCATGAGTGACTGTGAGCAGTGAGTCCCGGTCCAAATAGGGCCGCAACTGGTGCACCAGGTGAACCTGGGCAAACGCCCCCCTCGCCACAGCTGAAAGATGTTTCTCTAATGTGAGCTGTGGATCGAGGAGGACGCCCAGGTTGCGGACCCTCTCTGAGGGGGTCAATAATTCCCCCCCCAGGGTTATGGACGGACAGATGGAATTGTCCTTGGGAGGCAGAACCCACAGCCACTCCATCTTATCCGGGTTGAGTTTGAGTCTGTTGACACCCATCCAGACCCCAATAGCCTCCAGGCACCGGCACATCACTTCCACTGCTTCGTTGCCTTGGTCTCTTCAGCCTTGAAAGGTGGCATTTAAGGGGTGACTTGATTGAAGGGTATAAAATCCTGCATGGGATAGAAAAGGTGGAGGGGAACAATTATTTTCTCTATCATACAATACTAGGATGAGGGGGCACTCCCTAAAGCTCATAGGTAAGAAAGTGAGGACAAATCAAGGGAAATATTTCTTCACCCAGAGGGTCCTTGGTTGATGGAATTCCCTTCCAGAAGAGGTTGTGACAGCTGTCAGCCTGGATAGCTTCAAGGCAGGATTAGACAGATTCATGGATGCCAAGTGTATCGATGGTGATTGAAATGGATGTCCAAGTGCTGCCTCTATGTTGGTTAAGGTAGGCAGGGTTCCCTTGGGGACCATTTGTTGGGGGCCAAGGGAAAGGGAGGGTCTTGCCTTCTCTTTCTGCTCAAGGTCCCCATGGACAATTGGTGGGCCGCTGTGTGACACAGAATGCTGGACTTGATGGGCTTTGGCCTGATTCAGCAGGACTCTTCTTAGGTTCTTATGTTCTAAACATTCCCAGTGGCAATGACACTGAAACGTTTACCCTGTTTCCCCTCCCAAATAAAACATCCCCTGTTAATTGTTCTCTCCCGTTGATGACCCCCAAAGAAATAGGTCCACACACACGCGGTTGACAAGTTTTTAAGCGTATAATTTCTGATAGTTTACTAGCTAAAAGTTTAACTGTATAAAATATCTCAGCAAGAACAAGAATCAGTCCGTTGCTTTAGTGGCTGGTAATTAAAGTCTCGGGCAGAAAGCCAAAAACTCCCCAAATAGTTTTCTTTGATTCATTCTCTAATTAACATGACTCACGCTGAATTGGCAGGCAATCTGAAGACACAATTTTCAGTTTCTTAGTTTTATAAATCACAGAAAGAGACCCCCTGCACAATCCGATCGTTCAGCTCTCATATTGAATGTTGACTTCAGTAGTAGCTCGTCATGAGGCTCCTACGGGAGTGATGGGCTCCTACGGGAATGGTCAGGAACGCAGTTCTGGTAGCAAAATTTGGAGATCCATACCAGAGCACCCAATTTGCACTGAAAGATGTTGAAAGAAAATGCATAAGCCCCGCCCACAGTGTGATAGTAAAAATTTTGGTAGCCCATCACTGGGCTCACCCTTAAATGCCGCATTTTTCAGAGTATAAGATGCACCTTAGTTTTTGGGGAGGAAAATAGGGAAAAGAATCTGCTTATTAGGTATTCATCTGGCTATTGTCCTTAGCCAGCATATTATTTTATCCCCGGGTTAGGGCTGTAAAAAAACTTTATTCGTAGAGAGTAACAATGAAAGAGCTTGCAAGCCAGTAATTGCTGGGAACATCACTAGCACCTGGAAAGAAACATCAGGAGCAAGTAGAGCAATGGACAAAATTCTGCAAAGAGTTAGAGCTTGGAAAACATTCTTCGCAGAGAGTAAAAAATATGACTTTAGCAATCGAGTTGTTGAAGCATGGAACTCATTACCAGACTCCGTGGTGTAAACCCCCAACCCCCAACATTTTTCCCTTGGACTTTCCATGGTTGACTTCTCCAGATTCCTTAGAGGTCAGTCAGGGGCGAGCATAAGTGCACTAGTGTGCCTTCCGTCCCCTGTCCAATTCTCTCTCCTATATTTTATGTATCTTTTCTCCCATCCATATATCCTTCCTCTACTCTTCATTGACGTATTCTATTCTCATATCTCTTCTTCTATCCCTTCCCTGATATTTACCACTACACGTTTTATTCTCTTTAACTTTCAATTTGTATTGGACTAACTAAAATAAAATAAAATAAAATAAAATAAAATAAAATAAAATAAAATAAAATAAAATAAAATAAAATAAAATAAAATAAAATAAAATAAAATAAAATAAAATAAAATAAAATAAAATAAAATAAAATAAAATAAAATAAAATAAAATAAAATAAAATAAAATAAAAATAAAATAAAATAAAATAAAATAAAATAAAATAAAATAAAATAAAATAAATAAAGCTGGGAACATTGTTAGCACCTGGTTAGGACTGGAAGGAAACGTATTTGGAGCAAGTTAGAGCAATGAAAAAAACCCTGCAAAGACTTAGGGCTTGGAAAACATTCTTTGCAGAGAGAAACAATGAAAGAGCCTGCAAGGTAAGAGCTGAGAAGATTGTTAGCAGCTAGTTAGGGCTGGAAAAAAGCTACATTCAGCCTCTTTTAGGGAGGAAAAAGAGAGGTAGCCAAAAGACTGGCCAAGTGTTCTGGAGAGCTATTCACACTTCTGCTCTGCTCTGCTCTACGATACTCTTACTCTTTTTCTACTCCTTTTCTACTCTTCTCTATTCCTTTTTTACTGTGCTCTACCCTGCTCCTTTTTACTCTATTACCCTACTCATTTTCTACTCTACTCTATGCTCTACTCTGCTCTGCTCAACTCAACTCTTTTTCCATTCCACTCCACTGACCTATTCTAATTCTATTCTATTCTAATTCTATTCTATTCTATTCTATTCTATTCTATATTCCATTCCATTATCTTCCTATTTTACTCTGTTCTATTCTCCTCTATCCTCTTTTCTGTTCTATTCTACTCTACTCCTATTCTATTCTATTCTATTTCATCCCATCCCATCCCACTCCAGTCCATCCCATCCCATCCCATCCTATCCCATCCCATCCCATTATCTTCCTATTTTACTCTGTTCTATTCTCCTCTATCCTCTTTTCTGTTCTATTCTATTCTACTCTACTCCTATTCTATTCTATTCTATTCTATTCCATCCCATCCCACTCCAGTCCATCCCATCCCATCCTATCCCATTCCATTATCTTCCTATTTTACTCTGTTCTATTCTCCTCTATCCTCTTTTCTGTTCTACTCTCCTCTATTTTACTTTGTTCTCTTCTACTCCACTCCCTTCATTTCCATTCCATTCCATTCCACCCGTACAAAATCAGAAGCGGTGAGGCAATGCCTCACTTATCAACTGTCCATCAATCCCTCTTTTGGGTTGCAAGTCAAGGACTACCGGTCAAGGGACGGCAGTGTCTGAGGACCGGCTGTTGCGTGCTGGGAGTTGGAGTTGCCATACGTGTCTTAAAAGTCGCTGAGGCTGACCCACCACTCGGCTCCCCCAGAAGCTCTGGTTGCGCTGCATTGTGTGTATGTGCTTAATTGCCATGTGGGTTTCGAGGGTGTGTGTGTGTGTTGCTGTTGAAAGGGCTGCATTTATTTTTGTATTGCGCCCTTGTTGCACTGGCATGCCTCATTAGCCACCCAGAGGCTCGTGATTAGCAGCCCTAGAAATTGTTTGAATAAATAAATAAGAATCCTTTGTGGGGGCAAAACCAGCAAGGTATGGAGGGCTGTGTAATGTTCCGAAACAGTTTTAGCTATTTACATAGTCCTCGACTTACGAACATTTCTTTTAGAACCCGTTCGAAGTTACAACAGTGCTGAACAATGTGACTTATGACCACTTTTCCCCACTTACAACTGTCATAGCATCCCTAAGCTGACATGCTTAAAGTCCAGGTACCTGGCCAGTGATGTCCTGTGCGATGCCTGGCAAGTGATGCACACGTGTCCTTGGATCGGGACTCTTCATGCAACCTGACTATATTCTACCAAAGGGGACAAAGAGAGAAAGAGAGAGAGAAACACACACACACACACAGAGAGAATAAAAGAGGGAATGAGAGAGAGAGAGAGGAAGAGAGAGAGAATGAGAAAGAGAATGAGAGAGAATGAGACAATGAAAGAGAGAATGAGAGAGAGAGAGGAAGAGAGAGAGAGAGAGAGAGAGAATGAAAATGAGAGAGCGAGAGTAAGAGAGAGAGAATGGAAGAGAATGAAAGAGAATGAGAGAGAATGAGAGAATGAGAGAGAGAGGAAGAGAGAGAAAAAGGGAGAGAGAAAAAGGGAGAGAGAATGAGAAAGAGAATGAGAGAGAGAGGAAGAGAGAGAGAGAGAATGAGAGAGCAAGAGGAAGGGAGAGAGAATGAGAGAGAATGAGAGAGAATGAGAGAGAGAATGAGAGAGAGAATGAAAGAGAGAATGAGAGAGAGAATGAGAGAGAAAAAGGGAGAGAGAATGAGAATGAGAGAGACAGAGGAAGAGAGAGAAAATGAGAGAGAATGAAAGAGAGAATGAGAGAGAGAATGAAAGAGAGAATGAGAGAGAGAATGAGAGAATGAAAGAGAGAATGAGAGAGCAAGAGAGACAGGGAGAGAGAGAATGAGAGAGTGATAGAGAGACAGAGAAATAAAGACAGAAACAGAGAGAGCCATGCGCAGTTCACTGTGGGAAGGGCGAGGAGATGTGGCGAGAAGCAGGTGTTTATTCCACCCACCCAATCCGTGTCTTTCTCGGAGACGCCAGGAGAGATCTCGGATGACGGTGGTGCGCTCTCGTAGAAATTGTGCGGTGCGGGGAGGAGAGAAAGCCTGCTGCGTTTTAAGGGAACATCGTGTGACTGCGGTTAAACGTCCTCCCCCCCTTCCTCCCCCCCCCAATCCCTCAGTGTGCAGCCGCATCTGAACCGAGAACAGAAAATGCTCAGCGAAGCACGAACGTCTTTCAACGCCGAAGACACAAGAAACAAGGCTGGGAGGGCCGTCCTCGTCTCGAAACTTTTAATCCCTCGACATTTACACCCCCAACCGAACTCCCTAATTTGCTCTGTGGCTAAGTGAGACACATCATCGCGAAATACGGTCCCCATCTTATGACCTCCCTCGCCAGAGCCGTGTAGCAAATTCCCGGCAGTTCCACAGATTAAGTGTTTATTTTATTTTATTTCATTTCATTTCATTTCATTTCATTATTTATTTCATTATTTATTTATTTATTTATTTTTTCCAATACACAATGAGGGTTTTAGTGGGTATATATCTATATATACATAATACAATACATGATGAAGGTTATAGAGGAGATACTCATAGTAAAATATATCTAAGAAATAATAGAAAAGAAGATATAGGAATAGAATATATCAATGAAAGAATAGAAGAAGAGATAGAGGAATAGAAGAAAGGAATAGGAGATATAGGAGATCAATAGGACAGGGGACGGAAGGCACTCTAGTGCACTTGTACTTGCCCCTTACTGACCTCTTAGGAATCTGGATAGGTCAACCGTGGACAATCCAAGGGTAAAGTGTTGGGGGTTTGGGGATGACACTATGGACTCCGGTAATGAGTTCCACGCTTCGACAACTTGGTTACTGAAGTCATATTTTTTACAGTCAAGTTTGGAGCGGTTAATATTAAGTTTAAATCTGTTGTGTGCTCTTGTGTTGTTGTGGTTGAAGCTGAAGTAGTCGCCGACAGGCAGGACGTTGCAGCATATGATCTTGTGGACAATACTTAGATCTTGTTTAAGGCATCTTAGTTCTAGGCTTTCTAGGCCCAGGATTGAAAGTCTAGTCTCATAGGGTATTCTGAGTTCATTTATTTATTTGATTGATTGATTGATTGATTTTGTCCAATACACAATGAGGGTTTCTGTGGGTATATTTCAAAGTGTTGGTTATGACCTATAAAGCCCTTCATGGCACTGGACCAGAATATCTACGGGACCGCCTTCTGCCGCACGAATCCCAGCGACCAGTTAGGTCCCACAGATTTGGCCTTCTCCGTGTCCCGTCGACTAAACAATGTCATTTGGTGGAACCTAGGGGAAGAGCCTTCTCTGTGGCGGCCCTGACCCTCTGGAACCAGCTCCCCCCAGAGATTAGGATTGCCCCCACCCTCCTTGCCTTTCGCAAACTCCTTAAAACCCACCTCTGCCGTCAGGCATGGGGGAATAGAGACATCTCCCCCAGGCTTATATAGTTTTATGTATGGTATGCTTGTGTTGTATGTTTTTAAAATAGTGGGTTTTTAGATATTTTTTAAATATTAGATTTGTTCATTGTACACTGTTTTACTATTGTTGTGAGCCCCTACTCCCTTTCTACTCTATTCTATGCTCTACTCTACTCTGCTCAACTCGACTCCTTTTCCACTCCACTCCACTGACCTACTCTACTGCTATTTTATTCTATTCTATTCTCTCTGCGGAGAGGGGCGGCATACAAATCTAATAATAATAATAATAATAATAATAATAATAATAATAATAATAATAATAATAATAATATACACATAGTAAAATACATGATGAAGGTTATAGAGGAGATACTCATAGTAAAATATATCTAAGAAAGAATAGAAGAGAAAATATAGGAATAGAACATATCAATGAAAGAATAGAAGAAGAGATATAGGAATAGAAGAAAGGTATAGGAGATATAGGAGAGCAATAGGACAGGGGACGGAAGGCACTCTAGTGTGCTTGTACTCGCCCCTTACTGACCTCTTAGGAACCTGGAGAGGTCAATCGTGGAGAGTCTAAGGGAGAAATGTTGGGGGTTAGGGGTTGACACTACTGAGTCCGGTAATGAGTTCCACGCTTCGACAACTCGATTGCTAAAGTCATATTTTTTACAGTCAAGCTTGGAGCGATTAATATTAAGTTTGAATTTGTTGCGTGCTTTTGTGTTGTTGCGGTTGAATCTGAAGTAGTCATTGACAGGTGGGACAAGTGAGGACCCAGATTGTTGTGGGGGCGATATGCTGACTGTGTAAACCGCTTAGAGAGGGCTGCAAATGCACTATGAAGTGGTATATCAGTCCCGGTATATCAGCCCCGAGTCTACGGAGAGGGGCGGCATACAAATCCAATAAATTATTATTATTATTATTATTATTATTATTATTATTATTATTAAATGCTATTGCTATTTTTACTGCTTGCATAGGGAGTTGGACTAGAAGATCTCCATGGTCCCTTCCAACTCTTCTGTTATTCGGTTTATCCTGGCTACCTCTAATGGCTGAGTGGCCAGTCCTCATTGTGGTTCCTTAAATGAGAACTATCTGTACTTTTGAAAACTGGGATGATTTTCTCATCCCGCGTTTTGCGGTGGGCGAACCTCAATTTCAATGAGGCCATTTTACATGGGAGGGCACATTGTCTGACTCACTGGACAATCTGGAGCCACAACGTTGCCGGCCCCGTGACATTGTCTTGATTTAGTAGGACAGCTTGCTTCACTCCGCAAGGCTTTGAAGAGCCGGAGCCTCACAATGAATAAAGTCTTCTTTTATGTTCGCTTCCCTTTGATGAAGTCCAGGAATGAGCCAAGAGTACGTGGGCTGGGTGAGCGCACAATTGGAGCGAGGGTTCCTCTGAGGTCACGTTTGAGATCAATCGATCGATCAGAAAAGAGGAGGAAGGGACGTTGGAGGTCTTCTAGTCCAGCCCAGGTAGGGAAAGCAAGTATAAAGCTTGGCTGCATAGCTAGAGGTATAACAAGCAGGAAGAGGGAGATTGTGATCCCGCTGTATAGAGCGCTGGTGAGACCCCATTTGGAATAATACTCTGTTCAGTTCTGGAGACCTCACCTACAAAAAGATATTGACAAAATTGAACGGGTCCAAAGACGGGCTACAAGAATGGTGGAAGGTCTTAAGCATAAAACGTATCAGGAAAGACTTCATGAACTCAATCTGCATAGTCTGGAGGACAGAAGGAAAAGGGGGGACATGATCGAAACATTTAAATATGTTAACGGGTTAAATAAGGTCCAGGAGGGAAGTGTTTTTAATAGGAAAGTGAACACAAGAACAAGGGGACACAATCTGAAGTTAGTTGGGGGAAAGATCAAAAGCAACATGAGAAAATATTATTTTACTGAAAGAGTAGTAGATCCTTGGAACAAACCTCCAGCAGCTCATCTGTCTGGAACCCACATCACATGTCAGATATAAACACTCTAGAAAATGTCCAGAGATACTTTACCAGAAGAGCCCTCCACTCCTCCACTAGCAACCGAATACCCTATGAAACTAAGCTAACAATCCTTGGGTTAGAAAGCTTAGAACTACGTCACCTTAAACATGATCTAAGCATAGCCCATAAAATCATCTGCTTCAACATTCTCCCGGCCAACGACTACTTCAGCCTCAATTGCAACAACACACGAGCACACAATAGATACAAACTCAATGTAAACCGCTCCCAACTTGTCTGCAGGAAATACGACTTCAGCAGCCGAGTAGTTGATGTATGGGATTCATTACCAGACTCTGTAGTACCATCTCCTAGCCCCCAAAAGTTTACCCTTAGACTTTCCACTATTGACCTCTCACAATTCTTAAGAGGTCAGTAAGGGGTGTGCCTTCCGTCCCCTGTCCTTACTGTTTCTTTATTTTCTACCTGTTGCATGTTTTTTAATATTAAGACGTTTACTTGTAACTTGCATATTAATATTATATGACAAAATAAAGAAATAAAATAAAGAAATAAATAATAAATATGGCTCACTCTGTGCTTTCTTTGTAATCCGCAAAAAAAAAAAACAACCCAGAATTTTCTGCAGCGGCTCAGCTCTATACTCGAAAGCGTGTGGCGTCTTTCAGGAAATATAATGCCATAATTAGTAGTTTCCCCCTAGGATTCAAACACCCACAGCACGAACACAAATGCGCCGAACTATTTGACACAAAGGTGGATTCACCGCGCCAGATGTTATTCTGGGGCGGCGCAAAGCGAGCTTTTGAAATTTTTTTCCCTCTCTCTTTTTTAGGGGGAAAAAAAAAAGAAGAATGCAAAAAGTGCTTGAATCTTCTGGGTCCGTGGGAGTCCTTGACTTACGACCAAAATGGCATCCAAGATTCCTTCGGTTGAGCAAGAAAGATGTTAAGTGAGTTTTGTGCCATTTTATGACCTAGAAACATAGAAGATTGACGGCAGGAAAAGACCTCTTGTCCATCTAATAGAATAGAATATAATAGAATAGAATAGAATAGAATAGAATTTTATTGGCCAAGTGTGATTGGACACACAAGGAATTTGTCTTGGTGCATATGCTCTCAGTGTACATAAAATAAAATATACATTTGTCAAGAATCATGTGGTATGACACTTAATGATTGTCATAGGGGTCAAATAAGCAATGAAGAAGCAATATTAATAAAAATCTTAGGATACAAGCAACTAGTTACAGTCATACAGTCAACATGGAAGGAAATGGGTGATAGGAATGATGAGAAAAACTAGTAGGATAGAAGTTCAGATTTAGTAGAAAGTCTGAGAGTGTTGAGGGAATTATTTGTTTAGTAGAGTGATGGCGTTCGGAAAAAACCTGTTCTTGTGTCTAGTTGTCTTGGTGTGCAGTGCTCTGTAGCGATGTTTTGAGGGTAGGAGTCTGTCCTTATACCATTTCTTGTATTTTATCTTAGGATGGATATATGTTTATCCCAGGCATGTTTAAATTCAGTGACTGTGGATTTACCAACCACATCTGGTGGACGTTTGTTCCAAGCATCTACTACTCTTTCAGTCAAATAACATTTTCTCATGTTGCTTCTGATCTTTCCCCCAACTAACCTTAGATTGTGCCCCCTTGTTCTTGTGTTCACTTTCCTATTAAAATTACTTCCCTCCTGAACCTTTTTAACCCTTTAACATATTTAAATGTCTCGATCATGTCTCCCCTTTCCCTTCTGTCCTCCAGACTATACAGATGGAGCCAGGGGTAGGGGAAGCCAGCTTGTTTAATGACCGCATGATTCACTTAGAGACAGGGGTGGGCGTCCTGCATAAGCCATGCCCACAGTGTGGTAGTCAATATTTTGGTAACCCTTCACTGGTCAGGGCCACCACAGAGAAGGCTCTTCCCCGAGGTCCCGCCAACCGACATTGTTTGGCAGACGGGACCTGGTGAAGGCCAGCTCTGTATACCCTTATTGGCCGCACATAGGTATGAGGGCGGAGGCAGTCCCGTAAATAGACTGGCCTTCAGCCATTTAGGGCTTTAAAAGTGATAAAAGCAAAGTAGGATGCTTGGCTGCACAGCTAGAGGTATGACAAGCAGGAAGAGGGAGATTGTGATTCCGCTGTATAGAGCACTAGTGAGACCACATTTGGAATAATACTGTGTTCAGTTCTGGAGACCTCACCTACAAAAAGATATTGACAAAATTGAACGGATTGAAAGACGGGCTACAAGAATGGTGGAAGGTCTTAAGCATAAAACGTATCAGGAAAGACTTCATGAACTCAGTCTGTAGAGTCTGGAGGACAGAAGGAAAAGGGGGGACATGATCGAAACATTTAAATATGTTAAAGGGTTAAATAAGGTCCAGGAGGGAAGTGTTTTTAGTAGGAAAGTGAACCCAAAAACAAGGGGACACAATCTGAAGTTAGTTGGGGGAAAGATCAAAAGCAACATGAGAAAATATTATTTGACTGAAAGAGTAGTAGACGCTTGGAACAAACTTCCAGCAGACGTGGTTGTTAAATCCACAGTCACTGAATTGAAACATGCCTGGGATAAACACAGATCCATCCTAAGATAAAATACAAAAAATAGTATAAGGGCAGACTAGATGGACCATGTGGTCTTTTTCTGCCGTCAGTCTTCTATGTTTCTATGTTTCTATAGCCAACACCTTCCATCTCCAACCTTCAACCAGCCTGCAAATGAAATAAATTTGAACGTGGCAATTTTAAAAAAAAATAAACATTCTGATTTTTTCACCCTGCACGAGGTGAAACAAATGCAAATGGTTTTCAAAAGTTCACACTGAAAGACCGTTTCCTTTATGCGCGATGCACCAAGGAGGCGAGCTAAGTGCGGTAGGACATGAAAATTGGCGTGTTTCCGCCAAGAATTTAAAGAAAACACAATGCACAGGAATAAGAGCAAAGAAGGGGTAAGAGGGAGCGGAGAAAATAGAGGCACTCCTGCTAGGAAAATGCCAAGGAAAAACAAATTAAACACCCTTTTTTACACGAAGATACTGCAAATTCCCTCTACCGCATTGCAAGCTGCTATTAACGTTGCGAAAGAACAATTGTGCATGGCAAAGGAAGGAGAAAAAATAAAGATGTGAAATATTTTTTTTGCAGTTTTTTTAAAAAATGCAAATCCACTCAGGCTGGGCTGTCATAATGTGCTTTACAAACCATCCTCAACTTACGACTGTTCGTTTAGCGACCGTTCGAAGTTACGACGGTGCCGAAAAAAGGGTCTCATCACTCATCAAATATCAACCAACAAATGCTCTACCCTCCACATCGGCAAAAAGAATCCAAACCGCACATATGAACTGAATAAACAATCTCTCACTGCCAACCCACACTCAGTAAAAGACCTTGGAATACTAATAGCGAATGACCTAAGTGCTAAAGCCCACTGCAACAATATCGCCAAAAAAGCCTCTAGAGTTGTTAACCTGATCCTACGCAGCTTCTGCTCAGGCAATCTCACTCTACTCACAAGAGCCTACAAAGCTTTTGCCAGACCCATCCTAGACTACTGCTCATCTGTCTGGAACCCATACCACATCTTGGACATCAACACCCTTGAAAATGTCCAAAGATATTTCACCAGAAGAGCCCTTCACTCCTCCACTCGAAACAGAATATCCTACGAAAATAGACTAACAATCCTGGGCCTAGAAAGCCTAGAACTACGGCGCCTAAAACACGATTTGAGTATTGCCCACAAGATCATATGCTGCAACGTCCTACCGGTCAATGGCTACTTCAACTTTAACCGCAACAACACAAGAGCACACAACAGATTCAAACTTAATACGAACCGCTCCAAACTTGACTGTAAAAAATATGATTTCAACAATCGAGTTATCGAAGCGTGGAACTCATTGCTGGACTCAATTGTGTCAACCCCTAACCCCCAACATTTCTCTCTTAGACTCTCCAAGATTGACCTCTCCAGGTTCCTAAGAGGCCAGTAAGGGGCGTACATAAGTGCACTGGTGTGCCTTTCGTCCCCTGTCCAATTGTCTTTCCTTTCTCTCACTTATCATATATATTTTCTTTCTTTCACATATCCTCTCCTCTAAGTTCACTGTACCCTTATATATATTACTACATGTCTATTTTTCTTCCTATGTATTTGTGTATTGGACAAATGAATAAATAAAAAATAAAAAAATAAAATAACTCCCCCCCTGTTTTTCACACTTAATGACCGTCGCAAGAATATTCTGATCACGGTCACCTGATCAAGATTGAGACGCTTCGCAGCTGACTCGGATTTATGACAGTGGCAGGGTCTCCACCGGGGGGTGGGGGGGGGAAGGTGTCACGTGATCTTCTTTTGTGGCCTTCCGACAAGCCAAGTCCATGGGGGCGGCCCGATTTGCTTAACAGCTATGTTACTAACTTAACTGGGGCTACCTTTGAAAAGTGTTTGGAAACTTCAGATCATGCAGAACGCGGCCGCGAGAGCCATTGTGGGGCTTCCCATATTCGCCCACGTTTCTTCAACACTCCGTGGCCTGCATTGGCTGCCGATCAGTTTCATGGTCACAATTCAAAGTGTTGGTCATGACCTTTAAAGCCCTACATGGCATTGGACCAGAGTACCTCCAAAACCACCTGCTACCACACGAATCCCAGCGACCGATAAGGTCCCCCAGAGTTGGCCTTCTCCGGATCCTGTCGACTAAACAATGTCGTCTGGCAGGACCCAGGGGAAGAGCCTTCTCTGTGGCGGCCCCGGCCTCTGGAATCAACTCCCCCCAGAGATTAGAACTGCTCCCACCCTCCTTGTCTTTCGTAAACTACTCAAGACCCACCTATACCGTCAGGCATGGAGGAGTTGAGACACCTTTTCCCCCAGGCTCCTTATAATTTATGTTTGGTATGTATGTGTTGTTTGGTTTTAATATGATAGGGTTTTAGTTATTTCTTTTAATATTAGATTTGTGCCACTATAATATTGTTTTTATCATTGTTGTGAGCCGCCCCGAGTCTTCAGAGAGGGGCGGCATACAAATCTAATAAATTATTATTATTATTATTATTATTATTATTATTATTATTATTATTATTATTAACAACTGCAGCGACTCACTTAACAACAATGGCAAGAAAGATTGCAGTGCAGGGCAAAATTCGGTGTCTCGCTTCACGGCAAAAGTTTTGGGGGCAATTGTGGTCGTACATTGAGGACTAGCTGCACCTGACAACTGTCTCACAGCCACTGAAAATTTGGATTGAATTGTGGTCGTAAGACGAGGACTAGCTGTACTTGACAACTGTTTCACTTAGCAACAGAAAGTTTGGACTGAATTGTGGTTGTAGGTCAAGTACTAGCTGAACAATTATCTCACTTAGCAACAGGAAGTTTGGACTGAATTGTAGTCATAAGTCAAGGACTAGCTGTACTTTACAACTGTCTCACTTAGCCACTGAAAGTTTGGACTGAATTGTGATCATAAGTCGAGGACTAGCTGTAATTGACAGCTGTCTTACTTAGTAACAGAAAGTTTGGATTGAATTATGGTTGTAAGTTGAGGGCTAATTCTATTTTTGAACTGTCTCACTTAGCAAAAAATCGACAAGTCGGTTACTGAAGTCACATTTTTTACAGTCAAGTTTGGAGCGGTTAATATTAAGTTTAAACAAGGCAAATAATAAGTTAAATTATTTAATTTAACTTGTTTAAATAAGGTAAATAATAGGTTAAATAAGGTTAAAATCTAGGAACCAACATCTCTCCCAAAAACCCCTGGGAAGAAAGGAAGAACAAAAAAACCCTGGCAAACGGAACCAGGCTGTGAATTCAACTTCATATTCTTGGCAAGGGAAGGAGGGAGATACATTTATCTTCTTTGCAAATGTTTTCTTGCACCAGCAAAGGTGTCAAAAGAATTGTTTCCTATTTTACTTTAATGCAGACTTTTTTTGGGGGGGTGGGGGTGGTGGGTGGTAAGGAGAAAAAATGGTGCAGACACAACAGGCTGCAACAGTGTGGTGTTTTATGGGTCTCTGTGTCACGAATCCCTTTTTAAAGATACAGCTCTTGTTTTTTGCCAGGATGAAATGAGCTTGGATCTTTAAAAAAAAAAAAATTCAACACACAAACGCACAAACACACACTCCATTAGAGTGTAGTGCAGGTTACTGTGACTTTCGCATCTTTAGGGGGGGAAAAGGCTGCAGGTTTTCAGTCGAATATGTGCAGAAGGATGTTTTCTAGGACATATTTGTTTTCCCGCAGCTCTGCCAAGGAGCCACATTTGCCTCAAAAGTGGTTTTTTTTTTTAAAAAAAGCCAAACAAACTGCAGATTGTCAATTTTCTTTACTATTGCACGAAGGTCCAGATGCATTTTCCTGTGTATGCCATGGGTTTCCTGGAGGAAGGGAAGGCAAGGAAGGATAATAAGGAAGGAAGGAAGGGAAAGGAAAGAAGGAAGGAAGGAAGGAAGGACGATATGGAAGGGAAAAGGGGAAAAGAGGGAGGAAAGGAAATGGAATAGAGAAGAAGGGGAGGAGAGGAGAGCAAAGGAAAGGAAAAGAAAGGAAAGGAAAGGAAAGGAAAGGAAAAGATATAGAGAAAACAGGAAAGTAAAGGAAGAGGAAAGAAAAGAAAAAGAAAGGAAAGAAAAGGAAAGGAAAGGATGAAGAAAGGAATGGAAAGGAAGAGGAAAGGAAAGAAAAGGAAAGGAAAGGATGAAGAAAGGAATGGAAAGGAAGAGGAAAGGAAGAGGAAAGAAAAGAAAAAGAAAGGAAAGAAAAGGAAAGGAAAGGATGAAGAAAGGAATGGAAAGGAAGAGGAAAGGAAGAGGAAAGGAAGAAGAAAGGAAAGAAAAAGAAAGAAAAGGAAGAGGAAAGGAAAAAAGAGGAAAGGAAAAAGAAAGGAAAAGAAAGGAAGAGGAAAGGAAAGGAAAGGAAGAGGAAAGGAAAAGAAAGGAAGAGGAAAGGAAAAGAAAGGAAGAGGAAAGGAAAAGAAAGGAAGAGGAAAGGAAAAGAAAGGAAGAGGAAAGGAAAAGAAAGGAAGAGGAAAGGAAAAGAAAGGAAGAGGAAAGGAAAAGAAAGGAAGAGGAAAAGAAAAGAAAGGAAGAGGAAAGGAAAAGAAAGGAAGAGGAAAGGAAGAGGAAAGGAAGAGGAAAGGAAGAGGAAAGGAAGAGGAAAGGAAGAGGAAAGGAAAGAAAAAGAAAGGAAAGGAAGAGGAAAGGAAAAAAGAGGAAAGGAAGAAGAAAGGAAAATAAATTAAGAGGAAAGGAAAGGAAAAGAAAAGAAAGGAAGAGGAAAGGAAAGAAAGAGGAAAGAAAGGAAGAGGAAAGGAAAAGAAAGGAAGAGGAAAGGAAAGGAAAAAAAGGAAGAGGAAAGGAAAGAAAGAGGAAAGGAAAGGAAGAGGAAAGGAAGAGGAAAGGAAAGGAAGAGGAAAGGAAAAGAAAGGAAGAGGAAAGGAAGAGGAAAGGAAGAGGAAAGGAAGAGGAAAGGAAGAGGAAAGAAAAACAAAGGAAAAGAAAGGAAGAGGAAAGGAAAGGAAGAGAAAAGGAAAAAACAAAGGAAAGGAAAGGAAGAGGAAAGGAAAGGAAAGGAAGAGGATAGTAATGGAAAGGAAGAGGAAAGGAAGAGGAAAGGAAGAGGAAAGGAAAGGAAGAGGAAAGGAAGAGGAAAGGAAGAGGAAAGGAAAGGAAGAGGAAAGGAAAAGAAAGGAAGAGGAAAGGAAAGGAAGAGGAAAGGAAAAGAAAGGAAGAGGAAAGGAAAGGAAGAGGAAAAGAAAGGAAAAGAAAGGAAGAGGAAAGGTTACATCTTGTTAGGATTCCAGCCTCTATTTTATCCCACCCACCTTTGCTGAGAGCCGCATTTTACGGCTCTTTGGGGATGTCCACATACCATTTTAGAAACTACCACGAAATCCCAGATTTGTGGGCTAAAAAAAAAATGCAGAAGAAAATAACAGCACTCGCTTTTACATGACACTGGGGAACAGCAATTTCGTTGTCTTAAATCTGTGACTTGCTTTCAACTAACTTTTGGCCTCTGGATCCAAAAATAGCCACATTTTTTGTCTACCACATCAACTTTGTAAGCTACAGGATACCCTCAAGAGTCATGCGTGGTGGCAGTGCCGGTCCCTCCCAGCCCCTTGGCTGCTGGCAAAGGGAAAGACGCCCCGTTTAGTCCCAGAATATTTCTTCCTTCTGGCAGCTCCCCCGTGGGACTAAATGGAGCGCCTTTGCCAGCAGCAGTGGGGCTCGAGCAGGCAGAATGTCGGTCGCGTCTCCTGCTGAGCCAGCTTAAGAAGCAGCTTGGAAAGGTGGCCACCACCCACCAGGCCCGCCTTGGAGCATTCTTTCTGCTTGTAGCCACCTCTCTGAGTTGCTTCGCGTGCTGGCTCAGCTAGGAAATGCCCCCGGAGCTCTGCCTGCTCGAGCCGCCCCGATCCCACTCTGGCTGCGGCGGGGCAGCATCTCCTACCTGAGCCAGCGCTGAGCAAGGAAACAAGCCAGGCGGCTCAAGTCTCCGCTCCAAACGGCCCCACGCCTGCCAAACGTGCGCTGCGCTCTCTGGCTCCACCTAGTGGTGGGTGCTGTCACTAACCTGCCTTCCATTGAGGACCTGTGTACTTCACGAGTCAAAAAGAGGGCGGGGAAAATATTTACTGACTCTTCGCATCCTGGACACAAATTATTTCAACTCTGACCGTCAAAACGTCGCTACAGAGCACTGCACACCAAGACAACTAGACACAAGAACAGTTTTTTCCCAAACGCCATCACTCTGCTAAACAAATAATTCCCTCAACACTGTCAGACTTTTTACTAAATCTGCACTTCTATTCTACTAGTTTTTTCTCATCATTCCTATCATCCTTTTCCTCCCACTTAGGACTGTATGACTGTAACTTGTTGCTTGTATCCTAAGATTTTTATTAATATTGATTGTTTCTTCATTGCTTATTTGACCCCTATGACAATCATTAAGTGTTGTACCACATGATTCTTGACAAATGCATCTTTTTCTTTTATCTACGTTGAGAGCATCTGCACCAAAGACAAATCCCTTGTGTGTCCAATCACACTTGGCCAATAAAATTCTTTTCTATTCTATTCTTCTATTCTAATGGCTGGGGCGGCGAGATTCGGCTTCTGCACATGCCCAGAAGCTGATTCTCATGTGCACAAGGCATGACGACGGAGGTGTGTGCGCAACTCAATTTTCGCCGGTGGAAAGGTGTTCCATGCCGTTCGGACAGGAGAACCACCTCTGCTTATGACAGTTCTCTTGTTATGTTATCACCTCTTGCAACCTTCTGTCAAGGAAAGTCAACAAGGGAATGACCTGGACGTGGGAGTAGAAGGGGAACTAATCAAATTCGCAGACGACACCCTTGAGGAAAGACCTGGACAGACTAACACAGTGGGCCCACACCAACAAAATGATGTTCAACATCGACAAGAGCAAAGTCCTTCACCTAGGTAAAAAAAAAACTGGACACACATACAGCCTGGGTAAAACCCCTCTCAGCAGTAGCGACGGCGAAAGAGACCTCGGAGTCTTGGTGGACAATCAACTAAACATGAGCCAACAATGTGCAGCAGCAGCCAAAAAAGCCAATACAATCCTAAGCTGCATCAACAGGGGAATACACTCCAAGACCAGGGAAGTCTTAATACCACTCTACTACACCCTGGTCAGACCACACCTGGAGTATTGTGTTCAGTTCTGGTCACCACACTTCAAAAAAGACATTGAAACTCTGGAGAAGGTGCAAAAAAGAGCAACCAAGATGATTAAGGGATGGAAACCAAGACTTACGAAGAGAGACTGCGGGAACTGGGCATGTATAGCCTAGAGAAAAGGAGGGCCAGAGTGGACATGATAGCAGTGTACAGGTATACGAGGGGTTGCCACAGAGAGGAGGGGATCACTTTATTCTCCAGGGCACCGGAGGGCCGGATGAGGAACAACGGCTGGAAGCTGTCCAAGGAGAGATTCAACCTGGAAATAAGGAAGAACTTCCTGACGGTCAGAACAATCAACCAGTGGAACAACCTACCAGCGGACGTTGTGAACTCCAATACTCTGGACATTTTAAAGAGGAGATTGGACTGCCATTTGGCTGGGATGCTATAGGGTTCCTGCTTAGGCAGGGGGTTGGCCTTGATGACCCGCATGGTCCCTTCCAACTCTAACAATAAATAAATAAAATAAAAATAAATAAAAGCCAGATTCACTTAACAACCAGGCTGCTCACTGATTCCCTGCAGTGATTCGCTTCCCGACGGTGGCAAGAAAAGTCGTAAAATGGGACAAAACTCACAGCTGTTTCGCTTCACAACAGAAATGCTGGGGCTCTGTTGTGCTCGCAATTCGGAGATTGCCTGCAGTGGTTTCCTCGAGGTGACAAAAAAAGAAAGAGTGGAGCTCTGTTTAAGGGAGTGTTAATTTTTCAGAGAAATTACCAGTCTTTGTCAGGTGTGTGTTTGTGGTGCCCCGGCAACCCACCCCTCCCTTCACCCTCCACTATTATCTGTTGTGAATGCTAATAGGCAACCCGACAATATTTAGCTTGACAAGATTATAAAGTGCACAAGAAATAATTAAAGGCACGCATAAGAGGAACGGGAGTAGTCACACCATCTGTATTTCATTAATTTAGAATAGAATAGAATAGATATTAGAATAGAGAATAGAATAGAATAGAATAGAGAATAGAGAATAGAGAATAGAGAATAGAGAATAGAGAATAGAGAATAGAGAATAGAATAGAATACAATAATTAGAATAGAATGGATATTAGAATAGAATAGAATAGAGTTGAATAGATGTTAGAATAGAAAACAAAACAGAACAGAACTGAACAGAGTAGAATAGATATTACAATAGAACAGAATAGAAAGGTGAAGGTGAACCTATGACACGCATGGAGGTCTTCTAGTCCAACCCCCTGCTTAGGCAGGAAACCTTACACTACTTCAGACAGATGATTATCCAACATCTTAAAAACTTCCAGTGTTGGGGTGTTCACAACTTCTGGAGGCAATTTGATTTTCATTGGAACCGGGTTGCATTAAATTCCAGGTTCTGCCCAAACCTGGTCTATTTCATGGACCAGATCCTGAGATCTCAAAGACTGAATCTGCCCCACTCCACCCACACCCACACCCCCTAGTTTTCAAGGCAAGTAAAATCCGAGCTTTTCACATTCGATGCAAGCTTTGCTTCGATTCACGCACACGAGCCAATGTGTTAATTAATCCTGAAGGTGCTAAAAGACTCTAAGGATTTCTCTCCCCCACCCACCCATTTCATATGGGTGCCTGTGACACTCCAACCCCCCATCGTTCCTCCCTTAGCAAAGAGTTGTTTGGATCGGTTGCCAACGTGCAAAATAGTCCTTCCAAAATTGGAAGGAGATAAACTGCTTGTTTTAGTTCGCTAAATTCCAGAGACGCCTCTTGAGCTCGCACGAAATAGTTGGGTTTTTCCTTTGGAGATCGAAACATTTAAATATGTTAAAGGGTTAAATAAGGTTTTTTATTTTATTATTTTTTATTTATTCTTTGTCCAATATACAATACATATGGAAGAGAATAGACATTAAGTAATATATATATAACGATAGAAATTAAAAAGAAGAGAAGTAGATGGGAGGGAGAGAATATATATTATATAAGAGATAAGGAGAGAATATATATGATATATATATATATAGATAAGGAGAGAATATATATGATATATAAGGAAGACAATTGGACAGGGGACGATAGGCACATCAGTGCACTTATATACGCCCCTTACTGGCCTCTTAGGAACCTGGAGAGGTCAATCGTGGAGAGTCTAAGGGAGAAGTGTTGGGGGTTGGGAGTTGACACTATTGAGTCCGCTAATGAGTTTCACGCTTCGACAACTCGATTGTTAAAGTCATATTTTTTACAGTCAAGTTTGGAGCAGTTAATATTAAGTTTGAATCTGTTGTGTGCTCTTGTGTTGTTGCGGTTGAAGCTGAAGTAGTCGTTGACCGGAAGGACGTTGCAGCATAAGATCTTGTGGGCAATACTTAAATCTTATTTTAGGCGCCGCAGTTCTAAGCTTTCAAGACCCAGGATAGATAGTCTATTTTCGTAGGGTATTCTGTTTCAAGTGGAGGAGTGAAGGGCTCTTCTGGTGAAATATCTTTGGACGTGTTCGAGAGGTTCAGGAGGAAAGTGTTTTAAATAGGAAAGTGAACACAGGAACAAGGGGACACAATCTGAAGTTAGTTGGGGGAAAGATCAAAAGCAACGTGAGAAAATATTATTTTACTGAAAGAGTAGTAGATCCTTGGAACAAACTTCCAGCAGACGTGGTTGGTAAATCCACAGTCACTGAATTTAAACATGCGTGGGATAAACATATATCCATTGTAAGATAAAATACAGGAAATAGTATAAGGGCAGACTAGATGGACCATGTGGTCTTTTTCTGCCGTCAGTCTTCTATGTTTCTATGTTTCTATGAGATATACGAAGTGGGGTCAGCAGCTGCTCTTTTTCTTTCATGCACGGCTGGCTGGGGAATTCTTGGAGTTGAAGTCCAGAAGTCTTAAAGCTTCGAGGCTGAGGTTGCACATCCTTGCATTAGAGACTATAGCTGCTTCTTCTTCTTCTTTTTAATAAACTTTATTGATTTTCCATAAAAATTGACAAACATACAAACAAACATTTAACATGAAGTAGGGGTTACAATTTCCCCTCTTGTCATAGAAGTCAAATTTCCCTACAGAAAAAAGAATACATTGTTAATACCTTAAGTCAACATATTAATTTGAATGAAAATAAGAAATTTTATTCAACCTTATAATAAAGAAACTTCTGCCGCACGAATCCCAGCGACCGGTTAGGTCCCACAGAGTTGGCCTTCTCCGGGTCCCATCAACTAAGCAATGTCGTTTGGCGGGACCCAGGAGAAGAGCCTTCTCTGTGGCGGCCCCGACCAGCTCCCCCAGATATCAGAGTTGCCCCCACCCTCCTTGCCTTTCGCAAGCTCCTCAAAACCCACCTCTGTCGTCAGGCATGGGTGAATTGAAATTTTCCCTTCCCCCTAGGCTTATAGAATTTATACATGGTATGCTTGTATGTATGAGTGGTTCTTTAAATTGGGGTTTTAAAGATTATTTTTAATATTAGATTTGTTTACATTGTCTTTTCATTGTTGTTAGCCGCCCCGAGTCTTCGGAGAGGGGCGGCATACAAATCTAATAAATAAATAAATAAAAGAAAATATTTAAAAAAAGAAAAAAAAGAGAAGATAAATCGTTGTAATATATCTACAATTCTCACATAGGTTTACCATTTAATTTTTCTTCTTATTTATCCATATATACGCCTTATTCCAAATAACATAAAATTCTGATTCCTCTTGGTTATTTAACCAAGAGACTGTAACCAAGAGACTGTAGCTTCTTCATAGGGAGAATTAACCCCTTCCTCCCAGACACGGCAATTAATTTAGGAGTACAGTTAATAATACAGCTCATGTGTCTGGAACCCACACCACATTTCGGATGTAAACACTCTAGAAAATGTCCAGAGATACTTTACGAGAAGAGCCCTCCACTTCTCCACTCACAGCAGAATACCCTACCCAACGAGACTTACAATCCTAGGCTTAGAAAGCTTAGAACTACGTTGCCTTAAACACGACCTGAGCACATCCCATAAAATCCTCTGCTACGACGTCCTTCCTGTCAACGACTACTTCAGCTTCAACCACAGCAACACAAGAGCACACAACAGATACAGACTTAATGTAAACTGCTCCAAACTCGACTGTAGGAAATACAACTTTAGTAACCGAGTATTTGATGGCTGGAACTCACTACCGGACTCTGTAGTATGATCACCTGACCCTCAAAACCTTACTCTTAGACTGTCCACTGTTGACCTCTCCCGATTCCTAAGAGGTCAGTAAGGGGCGTGCATAAGTGCACCAGCGTGCCTTCTGTCCCCTGTCCTAATGTTTCTTTCTTACTAGCATCACGTATATAAACATTGTTATATCTTTGCATACCACCAATGCGTACTTAACAAAATAAATAAACAAATAAATAATATTACTAATCATTATTCCTGACACATCCAAGAGCTGGAACCCTTCTGTTTTCATCAGGATTTTTCTTCCCACCCTTGTCAGCAGGGAACTGAAAAATATTAGGTATAAAAAAGCTCCTGAAATATTAATTGAAGCAAGTGCCTTTTCAAAGACTTGTGATGAAAGCTTGAGTGCCTTATACTCTGGCATTAAATTCCCACATTAGAAGGTAAGGCTGGGCAGGAGGGGGTTAATTTTCTTGGCTCTTTTTTTTCTTTTAAAAATCTTTTCTCTCTCCCCCCCCCCCCCCCTTTGCTTTCTTACAGGAGAAAGATTCCAATAAAACACTATGGGATTCAAGTATTAGCCGGCTACCGTGGTATTTATGTAATATAGAGTAGTAAGGGTTCACGCAATGATGGTTTAAGTAGGTGACATCTTGAAAGGTAAGGCGATAGAAGTTTATATAAATGTTAAATATAAATAGAATTTGAAAAAAAGGTGACTTGACATTAAAGTGACTTGACATTAAAGTGACTTGACACTGAAAGGTAGATAGATGATCGAGGTAAGTGAGATAGATAGATAGATTAGATAGATAGATAGATAGATAAGATAGATAGATAGATAAGATAGATAGATAGATAGATAGATAGATTAGATAGATAGATAGATAGAAAGATAGATAGATAGATAGATAGATAGATAGAAAGATAGATAGATAGATAGATAGATAGATAGATAGATAGATAGATAGATAGAAAGACAGACAGACAGAAAGTTAGAATAGAATGGAATAGAATGGAATGGAATGGAATGGAATGGAATGAAATGGAATAGAATGGAATGGAATAGAATAGAATTAGAAATCAAAATAGACTAGATTAGACAAGACAAGACTACATTAGACTAAAATAGAAATCAAAATAGGATAGGATGGGATAATTTATTGGCCAATGTCATTGAACACACAAGGAATTTGTCTCCAGTGCATAAGCTCTTAGTGCACATATAAACAACAAAGTGATAAATCATGACCATAATCATCATAAAATACATTAATCATAAATTATAAGATACAACAGTTAGTCATGGTAACATGATATTAAATAAGCAATTAGTGCAATTTGTAAGATAGATAGAGCATAGATAGATAGATAGATAGATAGATAGATAGATAGATAGATAGATAAATAGATAGATAGATAGATGATAGACAGACAGACAGACAGACAATATTGATGGATGGATGGATGGATGGACATGTAATGATAAAAGACAATAGGCACAATTTAAAAGACACAATTTAAACATGCCTGGGATAAACATAGATCCATCCTAAGATAAAATACAGGAAATAGTATAAGGGCAGACTAGATGGACCATGAGGTCTTTTTCTGTCGTCAGTCTTCTATGTGCCTATGTTTCTATGGACAGACAGATGGACAGATAGATAGAGTTGAGGGATGCTTGTTGTTCTCTGGATTTGTTTGCTTTCTTGCAGGTGTTTCGTTATCCAAACCAGGTGACCTCATGTTCTCAGGAAGCACTAAAGACTCCTCATTATCCACCCTCACTGCTCTTCAGAAGGCCAGAACCTGAAGATGAAACTCAAAATACTTTGGCCACCTAATGAGAAGGAAGGCCTCACTGGAGAAGAGCCAGATGCTGGGAACGATTGAGGGCAAAAGAAGAATGAGGACGACAGAGAATGAGATGGATGGATGGAGTCACTGAAGCCGTCGGCGTGAGCTTAAATGGACTGTGGAGGATGTTAGAAGACAGAAAGGAACGAAGGAATGTTGTCCATGGGGTTGCGATGAGTCGGACACAACTTCGCAACTAACAACAACAACTGGATAGACAAAAATACAAACAACCTTATTTATTTATCATATTCATATGCCAAATAATAATAATAATAATAATAATAATAATAATAATAATAATAATAATTTATTAGATTTGTATGCCGCCCCTCTCTGAAGACTCTGAAGACTTATCTCACTATCATTACATTTTATCATTACTTTTCTAATGTTATGCTTATTACCATCTTATAATTGTTTGATAAATATAAATAAATAAATAAAATATTAAAACGTTCAGCTCCCCTGCTTTAACATCCCTTAAAAAGCAGATTTCTATAAAATTTAGGATAAATGGTATAATTGGCTGCAAAACAGAACAAGAAAGGGGAACAAATATATATTTTTTCTTTACGTCACAACGAGGAGATATTATAAGAACGAAAATGGATCATTTTTTTCCTTTTTTGTTAAATATGCTAAAATATACATGAGTAAAAATCAGATAAATATCAGATTTTTTAATGATCTGGCAAGAATTACTTATTTGACCTAGAATGAATATTATTTGTAATTTAGATTTAACTTTTGCTTCTTTTTCCACCTCCTTTCTTTTATATTTCATGAACTTAAGTAATTACTTTTACTCATGTAACATGAAAGCATGAAAATGCCGATATGAAAAACCTGCATACTATGTAGAATTATATACCGGACCAGAATATCTCCGGGACTGCCTTCTGCCGCACGAATCCCAGCGACCAGTTAGGTCCCACAGACTTGGCCTTCTCCGGGTCCCGTCAACTAAACAATGTCGTTTGGCGGGACCCAGGAGAAGAGCCTTCTCTGTGGCGGCCCCGTCCCTTTGGAACCTATTCCCCCCAGATATCAGAGTTGCCCCCACCCTTCTAGCCTTTCGTAAGCTCCTTAAAACCCACCTCTGTCGTCAGGCATGGGGGAATTGACATGTTCCTTCCCCCTAGGCTTATAAAATTTATGCATGGTATGCTAGTATGTATGATTGGTTTCTAAACTGGGTTTTTTTTAAATTAACTTAAATATTAGATTTGTCTACATTGTATTGTTGTTGCTGTGAGCCGCCCCGAGTCTGCGGAGAGGGGCGGCATACAAATCTGATTAATAAATACATAATACCTCTGCAGACTAGATGGACCATGGGGTCTTTTTCTGCCTTCAGTCTTCTATGTTTCTATGTTTCTATAAATAAATATAAGAAATAAGATGTAAGGGAAGACAGAGCTAGTTTTTAAAAGTTTGTGTGTATTCATAGAAACATAGAAACATAGAAGTCTGACGGCAGAAAAAGACCTCCTGGTCCATCTAGTCTGCCCTTATACTATTTTCTGTATTTTATCTTAGGATGGATCTATGTTTATCCAAGGCATGTTTAAATTCAATGACTGTGGATTTATCTACCACGTCTGCTGGTAGTTTGTTCCAAGGATCTACTACTGTTTCAGTAAAATAATATTTTCTCATGTTGCTTTTGATCTTTCCCCCAACTAACTTCAGATTGTGCCCCCTTGTTCTTGTGTTCACTTTCCTATTAAAAACACTTCCCTCCTGGACCTTATTTAACCCTTTAATATATTTAAATGTTTCGATCATGTCCCCCCTTTTCCTTCTGTCCCGCAGACTATTCTTGTTTGTTTTTTTTATAATGTATATGAATTTACTTTTTCCTAATAAATTTTTTAAAAGGCAGATTTTTCATTGGCATTACATTATTATTATTATTATTATTATTATTATTATTATTATTATTTATTAGATTTGTATGCCGCCCCTCTCCATCGACTCAGGGCGGCTTACAGCAATGATAGAAACAATGAGGGATCATAGAAATATCATCTCCAAGCCCTATCGATGGGGAATCCAATCTCCCCATAAACTTTGATGGAGAGGACGTGCACTTTAGAAAGTGGCAAGCCAAAAAAAACAAACCCCTTTTAAAAAAACCAAACATGTTACTGATTGATCCAATAAATATATCTTTGGAATGATGCCGGATGTTAAAATAGCCCAGTGCCTTTGAGCTTTCTTCGGAAGGCTCCAAAAAGGCCCTTCCTTCCATTAATATTTCAAAAGCTTTTTAGCTTCCATTTTCGAGCTCGCTGCTGGGGTGGGCGAGAGGGAAATCCGAAGGAATCTAAGGGGGGAAAGAAAATCCATTTTTTTCCTGATGCAATTAGGGGCTAAGAAGAGGCTAAGGACGTAGCTAATTTCCATGAGGGCGAACCTATGGAACAGGTGCCACAGGTGGCAGACAGAGCCATATCAGAGGGCAAGGAGACGTTGCTCCTTTTCAGCTCCAGCGTGCCTGGTCATGCTGGCCAGATGGTTTTCAGCCTTGGGAAAGGCCATTTCACCCCCCGGATGCTTCCCTGAAGCCCTGGAGTCAAAAAATCCACTCAATGGACAAACTGCAAGTTCAGAAAACGCACTTCTGTTTTACCGTTGTTCTGTTTTTTTGAACTCTGGAGGATTCAGGGAAGCTTCTCTTCTCTATTCTATCCTATTCTATTCTCTATCCCATTCCATTCCATTCCCTTCCCTTCCATTCCATTCCATTCCATTCCATTCTATTCTATGCTATGCTATTCTATGCTATTCTATTCTCCATCCCATCCCATCCCATTCCATTCTATTCTATTCTATTCTCCATCCCATCCCATCCTATTCTATTCCCTTCCCTTCCCTTTCATTCCATTCCATTCCATTCTATTCTCCATCCCATGCCATCTCATTTCATTCCATTCTACTCCATTCCATCCTATCCTATTCTATTCCATTCCATTCCCTTCCCTTCCCTTCCCTTCCATTCCATTCCATTCTATTCTATTCTCCATCCCATGCCATCCCATCCCATGCCATCCCATTCCATTCTACTCCATTCCCTTCCCTTCCCTTCCTTTCCATTCCATTCCATTCTACTCCATTCCATCCCATCCCATTCTATTCCATTCCATTCCCTTCCCTTCCATTCCATTCCATTCTATTCTATTCTCCATCCCATGCCATCCCATCCCATCCCATTCCATTCTATTCCATTCAATCCCATCCCATCCTATTCCATTCCATTCCATTCTATTCTATTCTCCATCCCATGCCATCCCATCCCATTCCATTCTACTCCATTCAATCCCATCCCATTCTATTTCATTCCATTCCATTCCATTCTATTCTATTCTCCATCCCATGCCATCCCATCCCATGCCATCCCATCCCATCCCATCCCACTCTATTCCATTCCATTCCATTATATTCTATTCTCCATCCCATGCCATCCCATCCCATTCCATTCTACTCCATTCAATCCCATCCCATTCCATTCCATTCCATTCTATTCTATTCTCCATCCCATGCCATCCCATCCCATCCCATCCCATTCCATTCTACTCCATTCCATTCCCTTCCCTTCCATTCCATTCCATTCCATTCTATTCTATTCTCCATCCCATGCCATCCCATCCCATTCCATTCTACTCCATTCAATCCCATCCCATTCTATTCCATTCCATTCCATTCCATTCTACTCCATTCCATTCCCTTCCCTTCCATTCCATTCCATTCCATTCTATTCTATTCTCCATCCCATGCCATCCCATCCCATTCCATTCTACTCCATTCAATCCCATCCCATTCTATTCCATTCCATTCCATTCCATTCTATTCTATTCTCCATCCCATGCCATCCCATCCCATGCCATCCCATCCCATCCCATCCCATTCTATTCCATTCCATTCCCTTCCCTTCCATTCCATTCCATTATATTCTATTCTCCATCCCATGCCATCCCATCCCATTCCATTCTACTCCATTCAATCCCATCCCATTCCATTCCATTCCATTCCATTCTATTCTATTCTCCATCCCATGCCATCCCATCCCATTCCATTCTACTCCATTCAATCCCATCCCATTCCATTCCATTCCATTCCATTCTATTCTATTCTCCATCCCATGCCATCCCATCCCATCCCATCCCATTCCATTCTACTCCATTCCATCCCATCCCATTCTATTCCATTCCATTCCCTTCCCTTCCATTCCATTCCATTCCATTCCATTCTATTCTATTCTCCATCCCATGCCATCCCATCCCATGCCATCCCATCCCATCCCATTCTATTCCATTCCATTCCCTTCCCTTCCATTCCATTCCATTATATTCTATTCTCCATCCCATGCCATCCCATCCCATTCCATTCTACTCCATTCAATCCCATCCCATTCCATTCCATTCCATTCCATTCTATTCTATTCTCCATCCCATGCCATCCCATCCCATTCCATTCTACTCCATTCAATCCCATCCCATTCCATTCCATTCCATTCCATTCTATTCTATTCTCCATCCCATGCCATCCCATCCCATCCCATTCCATTCTACTCCATTCCATCCCATCCCATTCTATTCCATTCCATTCCCTTCCCTTCCATTCCATTCCATTCCATTCCATTCTATTCTATTCTCCATCCCATGCCATCCCATCCCATTCCATTCTACTCCATTCAATCCCATCCCATTCTATTCCATTCCATTCCATTCCATTCTATTCTATTCTCCATCCCATGCCATCCCATCCCATTCCATTCTACTCCATTCAATCCCATCCCATTCTATTCCATTCCATTCCATTCCATTCTATTCTATTCTCCATCCCATGCCATCCCATCCCATGCCATCCCATCCCATCCCATTCCATTCTACTCCATTCCATCCCATCCCATTCTATTCCATTCCATTCCATTCTATTCTATTCTCCATCCCATGCCATCCCATCCCATTCCATTCTACTCCATTCAATCCCATCCCATTCTATTCCATTCCATTCCATTCCATTCTATTCTATTCTCCACCCCATGCCATGCCATGCCATGCCATCCCATCCCATCCCATTCCATTCTACTCCATTCCATCCCATTCTATTCCATTCCATTCCATTCCATTCCATTCCATTCTATTCTCCATCCCATGCCATCCCATGCCATGCCATCCCATTCCATTCTACTCCATTCTATCCCATCCTATTCTATTCCATTCCATTCCATTCCCTTCCCTTCCCTTCCCTTCCATTCCATTCCATTCTATTCTATTCTCCATCCCATGCAATCCCATCCCATGCCATCCCATTCCATTCTACTCCATTCCATCCCATCCCATTCTATTCCATTCCATTCCATTCCATTCTATTCTATTCTCCATCCCATCCCATTCCATTCTACTCCATTCCCTTCCCTCCCCTTCCATTCCATTCCATTCCATTCTATTCTCCATGCCATGCCATGCCATGCCATGCCATCCCATTCTATTTTATTCTATTTTATTCTATTCTATTCTATCCCATCCCATCCATAATATTCCTATTCTCCTCCCCTCCCCTCCCCTCCCTATCCTATCCTATCCAAATTCTCTATACAGTATTATCTCTCCTCTTTCAAATATCTCTGAAATGATTACCCAGCAAGTCACAGATGTTTCAGCATTTCTCTACTTATTTACAACAGTTTGCAACTGATGGGGAAGGCTGCAACGTGAGTGAGAAAGCAAACATAGGTCTCCGCTCGTTGAAGCTTGCCTGTTACTCTACCCACCTGGCAACTCTCTTGTTTCCCCCCCTCCTCTTTATTGAAGATGCTGCCAAATTCTGTGGGGGAAAAAACCCTCTTCGAATACACCGAAGGTAAGACACTAAAATCAGTTGCTGTGACGACAAGGAACTTTCCCCCCAACAGCACGTCAGGTGGCGAATGAGCAAAGCTGCGGTTGTGCCAGATTTCGGAAAGGAGGACAAAGTGCCAATTTTGAGGGTCTTCCGGCTGGGGGAAGAGTTTTATTTTACTTTGGGGCAGTAATGGACTGTTGCTCCCATCGGGGGTGGGTGGGAACACAGTGGGGGTCGTAAGTTTATGCACTATATAGGAACATAGAAACATAGAAGATTGATGGCAGTAAAAGACCTCCTGGTCCATCTAGTCTGCCCTTATACCAGCGGTCCCCAAACTACGGCCCACGGGCAACATGCGGCCCACTGAGGCCATTTATCCAGCCCGCGGGTGAGTGACAGGAGCACATCTAATTTTCCATGAATAAAATGCGATATTTTGTTAGTAACTAATATCAATCATCAAAAAAGTTGCAAATGTTTTTTTTCTAATTTTGTCATCCAGTTACATTCATTTTCTTTTAATTAAATTCCCTCCACAAAAAAGTACAACACCAATTATATTTCTAACTTATTAACCATTATGCCAAAGTGCTTCCTTCTTTCTTTATACATTTTTCTATAAGCCAAGAAAACCTTGCATAGCCAATCAGATGTAAACAAAAGAAAATTAAAAACAAAACATAAACATATGAATTTCAGACTTCTTCCCCCCCCCCTTGTACGTTCCCATTTTGTTTTTTACTTTAAAATAAGGTATGTGCAGTGTGCATAGGGATTTGTTCATAGGGTTTTTTTATAGTCCGGCCCTCCAGCAGTCCGAGGGACAGTGAACTGGCCCCCTGTGTAAAAAGTTTGGGGACCCCTGCCTTATACTATTTCCTGTATTTTATCTTAGGATGGATATATGTTTATCCCAGGCATGGTTCGATTCTGTTACTGTGGATTTACCAATCACATCTGCTGGAAGTTTGTTCCAAGCATCTACTACTCTTTTAGTCAAGTAATATTTTCTCATGTTGCTTCTGATCTTTCCCCCAACTAACCTCAGATTGTGTCCCCTTGTTCTTGTGTTCACTTTCCTATTAAAAACACTTCCCTCCTGAACCTTATTTAACCCTTTAACATATTTAAATGTTTCCATCATGTCCCCCCTTTCCCTTCTGTCCTCCATTTATTGAATACTTAATAGTTTTTTTTATTGTCCTTCCTTCTCTAGTACCTTAGTATTGTTGTGGTTCAGCCTGGGACCCCTCCGGGAATGGCTGATTTGCTGTCGGCTTCCAGCTCAGAGGGAGAGGCTGAGGACCAGGAGGTGCAGACTGACGAGGAAGCGGAATCCCAGGCTGAAGAAGAAGGACAGCCAGAGTTCCACCAGGGGGAGCTCTCCCCAGCAAGCAGCCTGGATTCCCTGGGGGAAGATGCTCATGACATCATAGATATGCGACAAAGGAGAGCTAATCAGAGACGAACTCAATTGGCTAGGTATTTCCAGCATTAGAGGTCACAGCTGGGTTTGGGTGTGGTGCTTGGGAAAGGATAAAAGGCGGCCCCACCCTTCCTGGCTTGTGGAGTTTTATCTTGGAGATTCGTGAGACCTGTCTGTGAACTTTGGTGGCTACAATCCTGGTTTGTGCCTTGGACTATTGAAACCTTGGGGGGGGGGGTGCCAGCAAGAAGCTTGTGAAATTGACTGGACATCAGGACCCTGTTGTAACGTATTGTAACCTGTCTGCTGTGAAGACAGGTTTTCCTTTGTGCTTATTTTTTCCTGCTATAAAATACTTTTGGATTTTACCAGAGTGTCTGGCTGTTTTTTCAGTGGGTGTGGAGGTCTGGGAAAACCCAGACAGAACAAGTATGATCCTTGATTATTTTTAAAATAGGAAATAAATAAATAGTACGTTTTTACTCATAAACTCTTTAATCCTTTTAATGAAAATCTAGAACTGAACTTTTATAGCAATGAAAAAAAATCATTGGTTTTAACTTGTGGTGTTTTAAAATTAATTTAAATATTGGATTTGTTTACATTGTATGGCGATTGCTGTGAGCCGCCCCGAGTCTGCGGAGAGGGGCGGCATACAAATCTGATTAATAAATAAAATAATAAAATAATAAAGCCACTTGCCTAATCTGTTATCATACTGAACCTTGTGGGTTCAGTACAAAACCTTAAATGTTGCTGTGCTCCTCAACTAATAATGCTGTCTATCATTTGTTCTTTTTGTGGCTATTCAAATAATGGGACTTCATTGACCGAAAAAGAGTCCAAGCATCTATTTGAAAACTTATCTTGGTCAGTAAGCCACTCCCACCCAGTCACATGACCTTTAAGCCACCCCCAGTTCACAATTGTCAAGCCACTCCCACCTGGTCCCATGGCCAGCAAGCTACTCCTACCTGGTCATGTGACCATCAAACCATGCCCACAAAATAAGCCACGCCCACAGTGCGGTAGTAAATGTTTTTGCAGCCCTTCACTGCCATATGGGCAGGATTGGAAAACAACATCCCACTGTTTCCGGTCTGACCTATTCAAAGTGTCTCTGAATTCATCCATCCTAGAAACATAGAAACATAGAAGGTTGAGGGCAGAGAAAGACCTCCTGGTCCATCTAGTCTGCCCTTATACTATTTCCTGTATTTTATCTCAGGATGGATCTATGTTTATCCCAGGCATGTTTAAATTCAGTTCCTGTGGATTTAGCAACCACGTCTGCTGGAAGTTTGTTCCAAGCATCTACTACTCTATCATCCAGGTCATGGTTGTCCCAAAGGTGCTTTTTTCAAGAGGTAACTAGACTTTTTACTTTAGAAGAGGTTTCACTTCTCATCCAAAGAAGCTTCTTCAATTCTGAAAGGATGGTGGAAAATGGAAAGATTGATATTCCTTGTAGAGAGCTGGTCATTTGCATCCTTTTAGACCAGTGGTTCTCAACCTGGGGGTCGGGACCCCTTTGGGGGGGGTGTCGAATGACCGTTTCGCAGGGGTCGCCTAAGACCCTGGGAAAAGACAAATTTCCCCTGGTGTTAGGAACTAAAGCTTCTATTCTGGCACCTTGGAACATATTTTTATCATTCAACCATCATTCAATGTCGGTTGGCGGGCCCCAGGGGAAGAGCCTTCTTTGTGGCAGCCCCGACTCTCTGGAACCAGCTCCCCCCCAGAGATTAGAACTGCCCCTACCCTCCTTGCCTTTCGTAAAATCTTTGTCGTCAGGCATGGGGGAACTGAGACATCTCCCCCGGGCCTATTCAATTCAATTTATGTATGGTATGCTTGTATGTATGTTTGCTTAATAATGGGGGTTTTAATATTTTAAATTGTAAATTATTAGATTTGTCATGAACTGTTTTATTGTGTTGTGAGCCGCCCTGAGTCCACGGAAAGGGGCGGCATACAAATCTAATTAATAATAATAATAATAATAATAATAATAATAATAATAATAATAATTTCTATGACCAACCAGGTGTTTACAGTGCGGGGGGTGTCCCTCTAACCCTCGGAGAGGGGTGGCATACAAATCTAATAAATAATAATAATAATAATAATAATAATAATAATAATAATAATAATAATAATAATAATTTGCTTCATGTTTCCCGCTTTTTTCCTCTTTCCTCCTTTCTGGCCTCGGGAGGTGGCGACGTGAGGCTGGAGGGGAGCCAGGCAGGAGAGAGGGGAGCTTGTCCGAGGCCAGGAAGGAGGAAAGAGGAAAAAAGCAAGGAGCGCAGATGCAGCAGCAGGGGAAAAAAGGAGAGCCGAGCCAAGACCAATAATCCAGGAAGTGACTGCTGCCCACTCCTGTCCAGGGGGACACCTTTCTGAGGGGGTCAAAGTCCCCCCTCCCCCCAACACAATGGACGGACAGATTGAATGGTCCTTAGGAGGAAATGCCCAGAGCCACTTACTTACTTACTTACTTACTTACTTACTTACTTACTTACTTACTTATTTATTTACTTTTATTTATTCATTTGTCCAATACACAAATACATAGGAAGAAAAATAGACATGTAGTAATATATGTAAGGGTAAGAGTGAACTTAGAGGAGAGGATATATGAAAGGAAGAGAATATATATGATAAGTGAGAGAAAGGAAAGACAATTGGACAGGGGACGATAGGCACATCAGTGCACTTATATACGCCCCTTACTGGCCTCTTAGGAACCTGGAGAGGTCAATCGTGGAGAGTCTAAGGGAGAAGTGTTGGGGGTTAGGGGTTGACACAATTGAGTCCGGTAATGAGTTCCACGCTTCGATAACTCAATTGTTGAAATCATATTTTTTACAGTCAAGTTTGGAGCGGTTCGTATTAAGTTTGAATCTGTTGCGTGCTCTTGTGTTGTTGCGGTTGAAGCTGAAGTAGTCATTGACCGGTAGGACGTTGCAGCATATGATCTTGTGGGCAATACTCAAATCGTGTTTTAGACACCATAGTTCTAGGCTTGATCTTGATTTTGTCTGGGTTGAGCTTGAGCCTGTTGGCCCCCATCCAGGCCCTTACAGCTTCCAGGCACCGGCACATCACATCCACCGCTTCACTGAACTGGCATCTTTGCCACAAGGTGCAAAAATACCCGGCATTTTATTTTATTTTCCTGGCTGCAGAGAAGGCGACATTTTTACACTCTAACGAAGACGGGGAAGATTGGGATGTTTCACATTGCAAAATGAAGACAAAGCTAGCGGCCTTGAAAAATCTGGATGGAGAAACTCCGGCACGGTGTAAGTGTCAGTCTTTTAAATGCAGTGGGAATGTCTACACTTTTTAAATAAAAGAGGCTCCTGTTCCGAATTCTCGACAGCCAGGCCTTCCTGGGGGCTCCTTTCCATTTCCCCCAGATCCAGTTTGAATAAGAGAATAACTGAGTCAGAAGGGACATTGGAGGTTTTCTAGGCTAGGGGTCCACAAGCCACTACATTCATAATTTTTTTAAATAATAATGTTTATTAATTTTTCCAAATTTTTAAAAATGACATTTCAATTATTTATTTATTTGTTTGTTTGTTTGTGTTTATTTATTTATGTATTTATTTATTATATTTATTTATTTATTTATTTGTTTGTTTGTTTATTTATTAGATTTCTGTGCCGCCCCTCTCCGTAGACTCGGGGCGGAGATAAACATATGGGATGGGATAAACATATATCCATCCTAAGATAAAATACAGGAAATAGTATAAGGGCAGACTAGATGGACCATGAGGTCTTTTTCTGCCGTCAATCTTCTAGGTTTCTATGTTTCTATTCCACTCCATCCACTCCACTCCATTCCACTCAATTCCATTCCATATTTTCTCTTCTCTTCTATTCTCTATTCTCTCTATTCCATATTATTCTATTCTATTCTATTCTCTATGTTAAAGGGTTAAATAAGTTCCAGGACAGAAGTGTTTTTAATAGGAAAGTGAACACAAGAACAAGGGGGCCCAATCTGAGGTTAGTTGGGGGAAAGATCAGAAGCAACGTGAGAAAATATTATTTTATTGAAAGAGGAGTAGATGCCTAGAACAAACTGCCAGCAGACGTGGTTGGTATATCCACAGTGACTGAGTTTAAACGTGCCTGGGATAAACATATATCCATCCTAAGATAAAATACAGGAAATACTATAAGGGCAGACTAGATGGACCATGAAGTCCTTTTATGCCATCAATCTTCTATGTTTCTATATTTCTATTCCACTCTATCCACTCCACTCCACTCAATTCCATTCCATTTTTTCTCTTCTCTTCCCTTCCCTCCATTCCATTCCGTATTTTGTATTCTATGCCATTTCATTCGATATTTTGCATTCCATTCCATTCCATTCCATTCTATGATTTGCATATGACTTAGATGCTCTGAACAACAACAATGTTGTGTGAAGCAGGGCAGCTAGCTCCTCCCTAAATATTCAGGGTTAGGTGGCCTACCACCAAGCAACTTTCGCACCCATCACTTTTCATTTAGTAAGTCTAGCGCTCTGCCAATCTCTAATAAAAGACATGCAATGAAAGCATGGCAGGTATAAAAAAAAACCCTTCCAACTTTTTACACACACACACAAACAAACTTTTCTAGCAGCCTGGTCCAGAAATAGCATCTGCATATCACACCTGTCTGGCTTCCCAAATAAATTCAGATCTGGCATTCAGCGGATTCTCTGATTTTTTTAACGTTGAGCAGGGAAAGCAATTTATGTATTGATTGATTGATTATATTTCTATGCCGCTCACTCCAAAGCGGACTCACAGCGGCTAACAAATGCGACAAATGCAATAATATTAAAATACAATCACAAATACATAATGACATCAGTAACGACGATAAATAATAACTTGGAAAGAACCCTACACAGAGCAGCAGCAATAGAGGTTCTTGCAGTCAGAAGTGGAAAGACTGTCCCAGCCACCCTGCTGTAATGCAGCCATGTGTGCAGCCTCCACTTCCACAGCGCCCCCCTGAGGAGGAGGGCTGTGTGGACAACTGTCGGTTCAGGAAGATTACTTGCAGTTGAGCAAAAACATAGCAATTTTGGTCTCTCTGTATCGAATTCCTCTCAAAATGGGTGAACAGTGCAGTCAGGCGGTAGGGAAAGCAAGTAGGATGCTTGGCTGCATAGCTAGAGGTATAACAAGCAGGAAGAGGGAGATTATGATCCCGCTATATAGAATGCTGGTGAGACCACATTTGGAATACTGTGTTCAGTTCTGGAGATTTCACCTACAAAAAGATATTGACAAAATTGAACGGGTCCAAAGACGGGCTACAAGAATGGTGGAAGGTCTTAAGCATAGAACGTATCAGGAAAGACTTCATGGACTCAATCTGTATAGTCTGGAGGACAGAAGGAAAAGGGGGGACATGATTGAAACATTTAAATATGTTAAAGGGTTAAATAAGGTCCAGGAGGGAAGTGTTTTTAATAGGAAAGTGAGCACAAGAACAAGGGGACACAATCTGAAGTTAGTTGGGGGAAAGATCAAAAGCAACGTGAGAAAATATTATTTTACTGAAAGAGTAGTAGATCCTTGGAACAAACTTCCAGCAGACTTGGTAGATAAATCCACAGTCACTGAATTGAAACATGCCTGGGATAAACATATATCCATCCTAAGATAAAATACGGGAAATAATATAAGAGCAGACTAGATGGACCATGAGGTCTTTTTCTGCCGTCAGTCTTCTATGTTTCTATGTTTCTATGGCCGACCATTCACTGCTATGGAGCCGAATATGGAAAAGCAGGGAAACCAGTCTGGCCGCTAAATAAAAGTAGTCCTTAACTTACAACAGCTCATTTAGTGACCGTTCAAAGTTACGACAGCACTAAAACACCCCGAGACCTCGGTCCGTTTTTCACACACATCCCCCAAAGTCACGTGATCAAAATTCAGACTTTTGGAAACTGGCTTGTGTTTATGACGATTGCCGTGTCCCAGGAGGTCACGTGGTCCCTTTTTGCGACCTTCCGATAAGCAAAGTCAATGGGGAAACCGGATTCACTTAACAACCTGGTCTGTCGCTTAACAGCTGCAATGATTCATGGAAGCACTTGTGGCAAGGCAGGTTGTAAAATGGGATGGATCTCACTTAACAAATATTTCAGTTGGCAACATAAATTTGGGGCTCAGTTGTTGTTGTAGGTAGAAGACTACCTGGAATAGAATAGAATGGAATGGAACAGAATGCGGAACAGAATGTAGAACAGAACAGAATGCAGAACAGAACATAATTGACTATAGAACAGAACAGAACAGAATGCAGGACAGAACATAATTGACTATAGAACAGAACAGAATAGAATGCAGAACAGAACAGAATAGAATGTAGAACAGAACAGAATAGAGTGCAGAACAGAAAAGGATAGAATGCAGACCAGAACAGAATGCAAAACAGAACAGAACATAATAGACTATAGAACAGAACAGAATGCAGAACAGAACAGAATGCAGAACAGAACAGAATGCAGAATAGCACAGAATAGAACAGAATGCAGAACAGAACAGAATAGACTATATAGAACAGAACAGAATAGAGTGCAAAACAAAACAGAACAGAATACAGAACAAAACAGAATAGAATGCAGAACAGAATAGAACAGAATAGACTATAGAACAGAACAGAACAGAACAGAATGTAGAACAGAAAAGCATAGAATGCTGAACAGAACAAAATGCAGAATAGCACAGAACAGAATACAGAATAAAATGTAGAACAGAACAGAAGAGAATACAGAATAGAACAGAATTCAGAACAAAACAGAACAGAATGCAGAATGCAGAACAGAATAGAATACAGAACAGAACAGAATGCAGAATAGAATAGAATAGAATGTAGAATAGAATGGAATGCAGAACAGAAGGCAGAATAGAACAGAATACAGAAAAGAATAGAATACAGAACATAATAGAATACAGAACAGAATAGAATAGAATGCAGGACAGAACAGAATAGAATACAGAACGGAATAGAATAGAATGCAGGACAGAACAGAACAGAACACAGAACGGAATAGAATAGAATACAGAATAGAATAGAATGCAAAACAGAACAGAATACAATAGGAATGCAGAATAGAATAGCAATAGCACTTATATACCGCTCCGTAGTTCTTTTATAGCCTTCTCCAAGCAGTTTACAGAATCAGCATCTTTGCCCCAACAATCTAGGTCCTCATTTTATCCACCTGGGAAGGATGGAAGGCTGAGTCAACCTTGAGCCGGGCAGGATCGAAATGCCAAATTGCAGTCAGCAGGCAGTCAGCAGAACTCACCTGTAATACTGCATTGTAACTACTGCACCATTGTAGCTTAGAATAGAATAGAATGGAATAGAATAGAATAGAACAGAACAGAACAGAACAGGGTATTAACAATTGTTCTGCAGAGCAACAGATGTGGTCGTTAAGTTGAGGACTTCTTGTGTATTTTCCTCTCAAAAATAGTTTTCCCCTTTGCGGTTGGGGATTTTTATCACCGGGCTCCTCTATTTCCATATTAGCTAATTTGCAAACTTTCACTTTCAGTGGATAAATGCTTTTGGAAAACCACAGGCAGTCTTATTAGCACAATACGTTTCCGTGTGGTCTAGGCTTAATAAGAAGCATAAGGATCGAATTAATCCCATCTTGATACTAAATTAGATGCTATATGGATCTTTTTTAAAGAAAAAAAATCTATAATTACCGGTACTTTCTTTCCCGTTTTGTTTCTTTTAATCTCTATAATTAGAGGAGTTTGTAAAAACGGCTAATCTCTGGTGTACGGTGGAGTTCTTTTAGTGGTTTGTAAACCTCATCAATGAAACGTAAGACAAAAAAAAGCCTTTTTTCATTAGGGGGGATTTTTTATACATTAGAAACTATGGAGGTCTACTGCCCAACTATCTTATACAGCACATCATAACAGCAATAAAAATCTGTGTCGCTCAACATTGGAAACAAGAAGGAATACCGACAGATAGAACTATTATAAAAAAACATAGTTGAATGTGCAGAAATGACTCTAGAGCTAAACAATAAAGAAGACTCAAATTTATTTTATTTTATTTATTTATTTATTCATTTGTCCAATACACAAATACATAGGAAGAAAGATAGACATGTGATAATATAAAAGAGGGTGAAAGTGAAGTTAGAGGAGAAGATATATGAAAGGAAGAAAATATATATGATATATGAGATAAAGGAAAGACAATTGGACAGGGGACGAAAGGCACACCGGTGCACTTATGCACGCCCCTTACTGGCCTCTTAGGAACCTGGAGAGGTCAATCGTGGAGAGTCTAAGGGAGAAGTGTTGGGGGTTAGGGGTTGACACAATGGAGTCCGGTAATGAGTTCCACGCTTCGATAACTCGATTGTTGAAATCATATTTTTTACAGTCAAGTTTGGAGCAGTTCGTATTAAGTTTGAATCTGTTGCGTGCTCTTGTGTTATTGCGGTTGAAGCTGAAGTAGTCATTGACCGGTAGAACATTGCAGCATATGATCTTGTGGGCAATACTCAAATCGTGTTTTAGGCGTCGTAGTTCTAGGTTTTCTAGGCCCAGGATAGTTAGTCTATTTTCGTAGGGTATTCTGTTTCGAGTGGAGGAGTGAAGGGCTCTTCTGGTGAAATATCTTTGGACATTTTCAAGGGTGTTGATGTCTGAGATGTGGTATGGGTTCCACACAGATGAGCAGTAGTCTAGGATGGGTCTGGCAAAAGTTTTGTAGGCTCTTGTGAGTAGAGTGAGATTGCCTGAGCAGAAGCTGCATAGGATCAGGTTAACAACTCTAGAGGCTTTTTTGGCCATATTGTTGCAGTGGGCTTTAGCACTTAGGTCATTCGATATTAGTATTCCAAGGTCTTTTACAGAATGTGGGTTAGCAGTGAGAGATTGTTTATTCAGTCCGTAAGTGCGGTTTGGATTATTTTTGCCTATGTGGAGGGTAGAGCATTTGTTGGTTGATATTTGAAGTTGCCAGGTGTTAGATCAGTCTGAGACAAAGTCCAGGTCTTTTTGGAGAGTGAGTGTGTTATCAGTGGTGTTGAAAAGTTTCACATCGTCGGCAAAAAGAACACAGTTGCTTTCGATAAGGTCAATTACTATGATATATATGGAATGTATTTTATGGTTGGTTAGAAGAGAGGAAATAAAAGGAAGCTGTAAAAAGAAAATGTAAATAGACTAGAATAGAATTATTTATTCGCCAAGTGTGATTGGACACACAAGGAATTTGTTTTTGGTCCATATGATCTGAGTGTACATAAAGAAAACATACTGCTCAAAAAAAATAAAATAAAGGGAACACTTTAACAACTCAATATAACTTCAAGTAAATCAAACTCCTGTGAAATCAAACTGTCCACTTAAGAAGCAACACTGATTGACAGTCAATTTCACATGCTGTTGTGCAAATGGAATAGTTGTGCAAATGAGAATATTTCATTCATTCAGATCTAGGATGTGTTATTGGAGTGTCCCCTTTATTTTTTTTGAGCAGTATAGTTTAAGTTTTGTTTTAACATAGAAACATAGAAACATAGAAGTCTGACGGCAGAAAAAGACCTCATGGTCCATCTAGTCTGCCCTTATACTATTTTCTGTATTTTATCTTAGGATGGATATATGTTTATCCCAGGCATGTTTAAATTCAGTTACTGTGGATTTATCTACCACATCTGCTGGAAGTTTGTTCCAAGGATCTACTACTCTTTCAGTAAAATAATATTTTCTCATGTTGCTTTTGATCTTTCCCCCAACTAACTTCAGATTGTGTCCCCTTGTTCTTGTGTTCACTTTCCTATTAAAAACACTTCCCTCCTGGACCTTATTTAACCCTTTAATATATTTAAATGTTTCGATCATGTCCCCCCTTTTCCTTCTGTCCTCCAGACTATACAGATTGAGTTCATTAAGTCTTTCCTGATACGTTTTATGCTTAAGACCTTCCACCATTCTTGTAGCCCGTCTTTGGACCCGTTCAATTTTGTCAATATCTTTTTGTAGGTGAGGTCTCCAGAACTGAACACAGTATTCCAAATGTGGTCTCACCAGCATTCTATATAGTGGGATCATAATCTCCCTCTTCCTGCTTGTTATACCTCTAGCTATGCAGCCAAGCATCCTACTTGCTTTCCCTACCGCCTGACTGCACTGTTCACCCATTTTGAGACTGTCAGAAATCACTACCCCTAAATCCTTTTCTTTTTCAGTATTTGCCAACACTGAACTGCCAATACAATACTCAGATTGAGGATTCCTTTTCCCCAAGTGCATTATTTTACATTTGGAAACATTAAACTGCAGTTTCCATTGCTTAGACCATTTATCTAGTAAAGCTAAATCATTTACCATATTACAGACGCCTCCAGGAATATCAACCCTATTGCACACTTTAGAGTCATCGGCAAATAGGCAAACCTTCCCTACCAAACCTTCCCCTATGTCACTCACAAATATATTAAAAAGAATAGGACCCAGAACAGATCCTTGTGGCACACCGCTTGTAACCTGACTCTGCTCAGAATACTCGCCATTAACAATAACTCTCTGATGTCTACGCTTCAGCCAGCTGCAAATCCATTGAACTATCCAGGGATTAAGTCCAATCTTCACTAATTTATCTATCAGCTCTTTATGTGGAACCGTATCAAAGGCTTTGCTGAAGTCCAGGTAGGCAATATCCACGGCACCACCTTCATCCAACACCTTTGTGACATAGTCAAAGAAATCAATGAGATTAGTCTGACATGATTTGCCTTCAGTAAAGCCATGCTGATTTGGGTCTAATAAGTTATTGTTTTTTATATGCTGATTTATCCTCTTTTTGAGTAGAGTCTCCATCATTTTAACTACAACTGATGTCAAGCTAACTGGCCTGTAGTTACCAGCTTCTTCTCTACTGCCCTTCTTGTGAATAGGCACAACACTGGCCATTCTCCAATCCTCAGGAACTTCTCCTGTTAACAAGGATTGGTTAAACAAATCAGTCAGGGGGGTAGCAATGACAGATCTGAGTTCTTTAAGAACTCTGGGGTGGATGCCATCTGGACCCATTGCCTTATTTATCTTTAATCGTTCAAGTTCTTCTAAGACATCGGCTTCTAAGATCACTGGAGCTGAATCTGTACAGCTGGAAGCAATGCTATATCCCTCTATAGTATTATTTTGTAAGGTGTCTTTTGAGAAAACTGAACAGAAGTAGCTATTGAAATGGTCAGCGATCTCCTTATTCCCATTAATGCATGTATTATTCCCGGTACTAAGCTTCGTGATGCCGCAGTTTTTCTTCTTCTTATCATTAATATATCTGAAGAAGGTTTTATCCCCCTTCTTTACAGATTTGGCAATTTCTTCCTCTTTTGAGGCTTTAGCAGCATATATTATCTGTTTCGCCTCCTTCTGTCTCATTTTATATACCTCCCTATCAGCTATACTTCCAGACTCTTTATACCTCCTATAGGCAGCCTTTTTTTCATTGACTATAGCCCTTACATCATTGCTAAACCATAGCGGTTTCTTCTTCCTTTTACCTTTAGTTATTTGTCTTACATACAGTCCAGTGGCTTTTAAGATGGCCTTTTTTAATACAGTCCACTGGATGCTCGCTCCTGCCATTTTATCCCTCCCCTTTAATTCATTATCTAAATATTCTCCCATTGCATTAAAATTTGTTTTTCTGAAATCCAATACTTTGGTTGCATTATAGGATTGCTCACAATGAGTTTTTACATCAAACCACAAACATAGATGGTCACTGCAACCTAAATTTTCTCCCACCTTGACATCTGAAACCCAATTCCCATTCGTAAAAACTAAATCTAGAATATTCTCCCCTCTAGTTGGTGTCTTAACCAGCTGTGCCAGAGCTGCTCCTGTAAAGGCCTCTACTATATTCTTACTTTTGCATGTAAGGGCACTGGGGATATTCCAGTCAACATCAGGCATGTTGAAATCACCCATAACCACAATATCTCCCTTTACTGCCATTTGGGTAATTTCATCCACCATCTTGTTGTCATATTCCTCGGATTGCCCTGGAGGCCTATAGATCACCCCAATTCTAATGACAGAACCTTCTTTATTTTGCATGCAAATCCAGAGAGTCTCTAGATCTTGACACGTGTTTTGAATTAGTGTTGTTTTTAGACTTTCTTTAATATAAATGGCTACTCCACCTCCCCTTCTCTCTATTCTATCCTTCCTATACAGTGTATATCCTGGTATGGATATTTCCCATTCATTAGAATCCTTAAACCATGTCTCAGTTATGGCAACCAGGTCCAAATTATCTCTAGTTATTATGGCCATTAATTCACAGAGCTTGTTGCTCAAGCTTCGAGCATTTGTGCACATTACCCGAAGAACATTATTTTCGTTATTAGTTTGCCCCTTATCATCAACAACTACATCTATATTATTTGCAGCTCCCTTTTCATAAGCTTCCAAAAACTGCTTTATCCTCATTGGTCGGGGACAGAAATCACCCACATCAGTTACATCTCTGTCCCCTTTACCTAGTTTAAATGCCTGTCCAAAAAAGTTCTGAATTCCTCACCGAGCACCTGGGTACCTCTGTATGATGGATGCAAACCATCCCTCTTAAACAACTCCCTATTAGACCACCTACTGACATCATGACTTACATAGCCAAAACCTTCAGCTTTACACCACTGCCTTAACCACACATTAAACTCTCTGATACACGTTGTTTTATCCTCTTGGCCACAAACCGGTAACACCTCTGAGAAAGTCACTGAATCAGTTATTTTACCCAGCTCCACACTTAGACATTGAAAATCTCTTTTTACTACATTAACATTTCTCTGGGACAAATCATTTGTGCCAAGATGCACCACCACATCAACGTTATTACCTTTACTCACAGTCTTAACAATGTTTGTAATCCGTCTCCTGTCCCTGCTGGCAGTGGCCCCTGGGAGACACCTCAGCACCTTAACCACATCCTTGCTCTGTCCCAAATCAACACCTCTAACGGTCGAATCACCCACAAGAAAATGTGTCCTCTTTTTATTTCTACTAACTGTACTTGATGGTTTGGTGACATTTACGACAACTTCCCCTTTGAACATCCCCTCATTCTCTGCCTGAGGGACCTTGCTAATATCTCCAACATCCTTACTATTTAAATCCGCAAGAACACTATAGGAATTCGATACAGAGAGACCAAAATTGCTATGTTTTTGAACAACTGCACGCAATCTTCCTGAACCGACAGTTGTCCACACAGCCCTCCTCCTCGGGGGGCGCTGTGGAAGTGGAGGCTGGACACATGGCTGCATTACAGCACGTGGCTGGGACAATCTTTCCACTTCTGACTGCAAGCTACAAACTAAGGACTGCAATCTAGAGATCTCGCCATCTAACCTAGATGTCCTTATGCAAAGAGGGCAGTACCCCAAGTTCCACAAGGTACTACGGAAGACAACAGCCAAACAAATGTTACACTGCACCAAGCCAGTCATCTTAACAATGTATTGAAATACAAGTACTTAGCAGGAAAATCAACAACCCCTATTGCTACCAAACTTTGCTGATTTTGGTTTATAGTTATATGATTCGCGCGCCGTTAGGCGCGCGGGCCACTACCTTCCTCTCCTTCTCTGTGATCTGAAGTGCAAATTAAAATGGCTTTTTCCTGCCTTTTATACTTCCCAGTCTAATCCTGCCCCAGCCTAATCTGATTGGTCTGTGTTTGAAAACAAACTGCTAATAAAATTGTCTGTAACAGCCAGTTATAAATGCCCCTTCTCCTTGAATTCCAAAAATGCAAAATGCAAAAAGTAAAAAAGGACTACCTTCCTCTCCTTCTCTGTGATCTGAAGTGCAAATTAAAATGGCTTTTTCCTGTTTTTATCCTTCCCTTTGTCTGTTCCAGCCAGTTAAATCTCCCCCTTCTCCTTGAATTCAAAAAATGCAAAATGCAAAAAGTAAAAAAGGACTACCTTCCTCTCCTTCTCTGTGATCTGAAGTGCAAATTAAAATGGCTTTTTCCTGCCTTTTATACTTCCCAGTCTAATCCTGCCCCAGCCTAATCTGATTGGTCTGTGTTTGAAAACAAACTGCTAATAAAATTGTCTGTAACAGCCAGTTATAAATGCCCCTTCTCCTTGAATTCAAAAAATGCAAATGCAAAAAGTAAACAGCACTACCTTCCTCTCCTTCTCTGTGATCTGAAGTGCAAATTAAAATGGCTTTTTCCTGCCTTTTATACTTCCCAGTCTAATCCTGCCCCAGCCTAATCTGATTGGTCTGTGTTTGAAAACAAACTGCTAATAAAATTGTCTGTAACAGCCAGTTATAAATGCCCCTTCTCCTTGAATTCCAAAAATGCAAAATGCAAAAAGTAAAAAAGGACTACCTTCCTCTCCTTCTCTGTGATCTGAAGTGCAAATTAAAATGGCTTTTTCCTGTTTTTATCCTTCCCTTTGTCTGTTCCAGCCAGTTAAATCTCCCCCTTCTCCTTGAATTCAAAAAATGCAAAATGCAAAAAGTAAAAAAGGACTACCTTCCTCTCCTTCTCTGTGATCTGAAGTGCAAATTAAAATGGCTTTTTCCTGCCTTTTATACTTCCCAGTCTAATCCTGCCCCAGCCTAATCTGATTGGTCTGTGTTTGAAAACAAACTGCTAATAAAATTGTCTGTAACAGCCAGTTATAAATGCCCCTTCTCCTTGAATTCAAAAAATGCAAATGCAAAAAGTAAACAGCACTACCTTCCTCTCCTTCTCTGTGATCTGAAGTGCAAATTAAAATGGCTTTTTCCTGCCTTTTATACTTCCCAGTCTAATCCTGCCCCAGCCTAATCTGATTGGTCTGTGTTTGAAAACAAACTGCTAATAAAATTGTCTGTAACAGCCAGTTATAAATGCCCCTTCTCCTTGAATTCCAAAAATGCAAAATGCAAAAAGTAAAAAAGGACTACCTTCCTCTCCTTCTCTGTGATCTGAAGTGCAAATTAAAATGGCTTTTTCCTGTTTTTATCCTTCCCTTTGTCTGTTCCAGCCAGTTAAATCTCCCCCTTCTCCTTGAATTCAAAAAATGCAAAATGCAAAAAGTAAAAAAGGACTACCTTCCTCTCCTTCTCTGTGATCTGAAGTGCAAATTAAAATGGCTTTTTCCTGCCTTTTATACTTCCCAGTCTAATTAACAAGATCAATGTCTGCTGTTTAAGTTCTGTTTTAAGGAGGTAAATGTTTGCTGTTTAAATTCTATTTTAAGAAGATAAGTGTTTGCTGATAAGGGCCTGTTGGTCTTGCGGAAGGGTCTTTTTACCCAATTCGTATCTGTTTAGGGCATATAATAAACTATATAAGGTACTATTCACCTTTAGGAGAAAGGAAACCAGTTGTAGACCATATTTAGGCAGGAATTCTGTGTGCCTCTGTGATAGGCTGTAGCCCACCAAGCTAGATTAGATAGCGTAGGATTGGGAGGTCTTGTAATAGCTATATTAGCCCACTTTTTAGCTTCTGTTGTGGTTAGCTCTGGCCCAGCTCCTGCCCCAAGGACTGTGGATGTGGGGGAGACATCCACATGCTGCAGGCCTGTTTTGCCCCCGGTGGAATCTGATGATGAAGGCTCCTCTGACCAAGAAGACATGAGTGACAGGGAGGAGGAGAGTGGGGCAGACAGCTCAGAAGGAGATCAATTCTCTAGCTCCTCCTTGGATTCAGAACAAGAGTTAATGATACAGCCACGCATGCGGAGAGCGATGCATAGGCAACAACAACTGAGAGATTATTATCAAAGAAAATGAGGCCACCTGTGGTTGGGTGGGGCTGTGGTAATTAGTGAGGCTGCTATAAATAGCAGCCTGTGGGTTTGGCCATTGTGGAGGATTATCTGATGGTTGTGTTTCCTGACTGCTTTACTGACTTTGACCTTTTGTGTGCTGATTTTCCCCCCGCTTTGAAACTAAACCAGAGCAAAGTGTGTTTCACTTTGTGGAAGAAGAAGGACTGTGAATTGCCTCACAGCTGCAAGCTAAGTATCACAGAACTGATAAGGGACTTGTACAAATTACCAGTTTGTTTGGAGACGAGTGCTCTTTGCTATACCAAAAGAGGGCTTGGTTTAAGTGAATTTTCATTATAAAGAACATTGTTTTGAATTTTCAAATGTGTGTGTGTGTCTGAAATTTGTACCTGTGAATTTTTTGGGAGGATTCTACCAGAGAGCCCGACAGAACAGCTTCTATCCGGTATATCTTCTTTGCAAAGAGTATCACGCTTTGAAAATCGTTTTTGGTGTACCCAAAGAAAGTAAACATTTCCGTTCTCTTTTTCCAAACGTCTCGCATGAACTTTTTCATCAAATTTCAGCGCACAAGATCAATTAAATTGCTGGGATGGCTTTGTCTTTAGCAGTCGTGGGTGCTCCACCCCTGGAGGGTTTCAAGAAGAGACGATCTTTCCTGCTGAAGCAGGGGGTTGGACTAGAAGACCTCCAAGGTCCCTTCCCATTCGCTTATTTCTATGTTCTATCTCAGAGGCGCCAAGGAGAAAGGACGAGAAATACTCCGCCTTGCCTGTCGTTCGTGCCATTACGGCCACTTTGCATGTTGTCCTGGCATTGACAGTCCTTGGGGCAGAGCCACCCTGAACTATTTGTCACCAATTAACTCCTCTTAGCAACTGAACATTTCCCCCTGTTCTCTCCCCCCCCCAAGTCTGAATAATGCAGCCTTTGTGTCTCTCGGGGCTGTTCTCTCTCTCTCTCTCTCTCTCTCTCTCATCTCATTAACGTCTTTTCCATTTTCTTTTCTTTTTCTTATTGAATGCTTTTATCCTGGCTTAAAAGAAGGCCCACTTTTCAATAATAATAATAATAATAGTAATAATAATAGTAATAATAATAATTATAATTATAATTATAATAATAATTATATAATAATGCGGAGAGGGGCGGCATACAAATCTAAATAATAAAATAAATAAATAAATAATAATAATGCACATCACGCAGTCCTAGGTGCTTGGGAAGCGCCCGACTGGTGATGAAATACGAAATCCAGCATAGTGATCTCGTTTGCTGTGTTGTATTGACATCATCATCATCATCATCATATATTTTATTTATTATTTTATTTATTTATTTATTTATTTATTGGATTTGTATGCCGCCCCTCTCCGTGAACTCGGGGCGGTTAACAACAGTGGTAAAAACAGCATGTGACAATCCAATAATAATAATAATAATAGTAATAATAATAATAATAATAATAATAATAATAATAATAATAATAATAATAATTCGCCGCTGCATCAAGCAGCCCTAGGTGCTTGGGAAGCGCCCGACTGGTGATGAAATACGAAATCCAGCATAGTGACCTCGTTTGCTGTGTTGTATTGACATAATAATAATAATAATAATAATAATAATAATAATAATAATAATATATTAAAGTATATATTAAAGTATGGATCATCGACATCGCAATCCCAGGAGACAGCAGAATTGAGGAGAAGCAGCTAGAGAAATGAGTGAAATACGAAGATCTAAAAATCGAGCTGCAACGACTCAGGCATAAGCCAGTGAAAGTGGTCCCAGTGGTCCTTGGCACGCTGGGTGCAGTGCGAAAGGATCTCAGGGGACATTTGAAAACCATCGGAATTGACAAAATCTCCATCTGTCAATTGCAAAAGGCTGCTTTACTGGGATCGGCAAACATGATTCGCCACTGCATCACGCAGTCCTAGGTGCTTGGGAAGCGCCCGACTGGTGATGAAATATGAAATCCAGCATAGTTTGCTGTGTTGTATTGACATAATAATAATAATTTATTAGATTTGTATGCTGCCCCGCTTCGAAGACTCGGAGCGGCTCACAACATTAACGGCAATACAATACAATACAAATCTGATGTTAAAAAAATTAAGAAGCTAATTTAAAATACATTATCATAAAAATCATCTACTACACAGTCATCCACACTCAGTTCAACTAGTCATAATACAAAAGTCAGAAAAAGGGGGGGGCATTAATCCCCCCACGCCTGGCGACAGAAGTGAGTCTTCAGCATTTTGTGGAAGGCGAGGAGGGTAGGGGCAGTCCGAATCTCTGGGGGAAGTTGATTCCAGAGGGCCGGGGCCGCCACAGAGAAGGCTCCTCCCCTGGGTCCCACCAGACGGCATTGTTTAGTTGATGGGATCTGGAGAAGGCCAACTCTGTGGGACCTAATCTGCCGCTGGGATTCGTGCGGCAGAAGACGGTTCCGGAGGTATTCTGGTCCGATGCCATGTAGGGCTTTATAGGTCCTTACCAACACTTTGAATTGTGACCGGAAACAGATCAGTAGCCAGTGCAGGCCGCAAGACTGAAGGGACATCATGCTATTGAGTCTTCAGAGAGGGGCGGCACATAAATCCAATAAATGAATGAAATGAATTAATGAATATACTATAATTACTAAGGCTGCATTACTATTACTATAAATCTTCTCATTGTTCCTATCACCCATTTCATCCCACTTATGACTGTATGACTGTAACTTGTTGCTTGTATCCTTAAGATTTTTATTAATATTGATTATTCCTGATTGCTCATTTGGCCCCTATGACAATCCTTAAGTGCTGTAGTAAAAGAGGACCCAGATTTAACTGTAGTAAATGCGGACCCAGATTGTTGGGGGCAATATGCTGATTCTGTAAACCACTTAGAGAGGGCTGTCAAGCGCTATGAAGCGGTATATAAGTCTAAGCGCTATTCCTATTGCTATTGTATCTCCTGATTCTTGACAAATGTATATTTTATTTTATGTACACTGAGAGCATATGCAACAAAGACAAATCCCTTGTGTGTTCAATTACACTTGATCAATAAATTATTCTGTTCTGTTCTGTCCTGTCCTGTCCTGTCCTGTCCTATTCTATTCCATTCCATTCCATTCCATTCCATTCCAATTCCAATTCCAATTCCAATTCCATTCCTCTCCTCTGCTCTGCTATCCTCTGCTATCCTATCCTATCCTCTGCTATCCTATCCTTTGCTATCCTATCCTATCCTATCATTTTAGTATTCCCATTTGCTAACAGTGCATTTATCTGCATTTTATCTCTACTGAACCCAAAGGAAAACGAACAAAAATTCAGCAAATCAGATAAAACATTTAAATCTTTGGTTTCCTTTATTCTTGAGGCTTTCAAATATACATAAGAATACAAATTATGCTAGATTGTGCTAAATTAAGCAAATTAACATACAAATTACAGAACAAACAAAATAAAGACTACTACACAGTTTGGGAAAAATTATATAGTTGGATAGAAAAGAGAAAAGAATTGAACTAACGTTTAAGAAAAAAAGAATGAATCAATGGAAACAGAATTGTAAAGTATTAAGCGAATCCAATGAATGAATGAAATGTGTTTTGTATTTTGTTTTTTTTATACTTGAAAGTTTGTCTGTATATCTTGTTTTGTTTGTTCATTATTTTAAAAAAAGTAAAAAAAAGAATACAAATTATTAAAGATCTGCATCTAATTACAACTTAATAGCAAAACAAGTCACAACTAGCTATTCAGAATTAACCCTGGTTAATACAGTCCTAAACTGCATCAACAGGGGAATACACTCCAAGACCAGGGAAGTCTTAATACCACTCTACTACACCCCGGTCAGACCACATCTGGAGTATTGCGTCCAGTTCTGGTCACCACACTTCAAAAGAGACATTGAAACTCTGAAGAAGGTGCAGAAAAGAGCAACCAAAATGATCAGGGGTCTAGAAACAAAGACTTACGAAGAGAGACTGCGGGAACTGGGCATGGATAGCCTAGAGAAAAGGAGGGCCAGAGCGGACATGATAGCAGTCTACAGGTACACGAGGGGTGGCCACAGAGAGGAGGGGATCACTTTATTCTCCAGGGCACCAGAGGGCCAGATGAGGAATAACGGCTGGAAGCTGACCAAGGAGAGATTCAACCTGGAAATAAGGAAGAACTTACTGATGGTCAGAACGATCAACCAGTGGAACAACCTACCAGCGGACGTTGTGAAGTCCAATATTAAATAAATAAATAAATGAATGAATGAATGAATGAATGAATGAATAAAAAATAAATAAATAAATAAATAAATAAATAAATAAATAAATAAAAATTCCAGTTTCATTTGCAAGCAGGAGTTGCTATGCCCGGAGCTGAGTTTTGCAAGGTGGTTATTATTATTATTATTATTATTATTATTATTATTATTATTATTTATTAGATTTGTATGCCGCCCCTCTCCGTAGACTTGGGGCGGCTTACAGCAATGATAAAAACAATATATAATAACAAATCTAATAGTTAGAGTCTAAAATAACAATAATACATTTAAAAAGTCTAAAAAAACAATACTGTAGATAGATAGATAGATAGATAGATTATTATTATTATTATTATTATTATTATTATTATTATTATTATTATTATTATTATTATTATTAATTAGATTTGTATGCTGCCCCTCTCCGTAGACTTGGGGCAGCTTACAGCAATGATAAAAACAATATATAATAACAAATCTAATAGTTAGAGTCTAAAATAACAATAATACATTTAAAAAGTCTAAAAAACAAGGTCCCCAATGTCTTTGGGGAAAGACTGGGAGGGCTGGGTTGGGACCCTTTTATGACTGATGCTGGTGTCAGGGTTCCAAGTTGTTCTGCTCCAGAGGAAATGAAGCCTGGAAGGAAATACTGTACACAAGGATGAGAAAGTGACTCCGTCAGCGATTTGGAGCTGGCGTTCTCATTAGGCGCCGTTTCCCCTCTCCTAATTTGTTATTTATGCCCTGGGTTCTTTATTAGTATTTTTTTTTATTCCTGCCCCCCTCCTCGCTTTGTTTTTGATGAATAGGCTGCCCTCCAGGGCAAGCTGGGATGGGGAACCAGGAAGCCAAATGAAAATAAATCACTCTGAGGCTGAGTTCAAGATTCGAGTCGATCGGAGTCAGATCCAAAGCAGGGAAGGAACGATTAACACCGACACACACAGATGAACAAACAAGGACACACAAGGAGTACATCCGCCAGCCCTTTGCTGAAAAATCTACACAAAAGGCTAAAACTCTGGGTTTTTTTTAAAAAAATTGAAGCTTCGTAAAATGGGAGTTTATTGATGACTGAGATGCTCAGTCATCCAGGTGTTAGAAATGACAAAAGAAACGTGGATTGATTAAAAAACAAATAGTATTGGAAAGAAATAACAATAACAATAATAACAACAACAACTATTATTATTATTATTATCATTCATCATCATCACCATCATCATCATCATCATCATCATCATCATTATATAATGTTCTGTCTGGGTCACTCCGGAAGCTATGACCAACCCAAAAAGATAAGCCAGACACACCGGTGCAATGCAAATGCAGTTTATAAAGTTCAAGAGAAACAAAACTAACAGAAAATGTTCTTACAAAGCAGGAAAACACTGGAACTCCAAATATATCCACGAAGGCAATAGTTCATGCAGCAATACAGGATTCTTGCTGCCCAGACGAGGCTGTAGATAGCAGATATACACCTCCCACGGGTCTTCCAAACTGCTGGGCCACAAGCCAGGATCAGAGACGCCGAGAAACAAGACAGGGTACCACAACTCCAAACTGATAACACTCCACATGGCTTCAAGGGCTGGCCTGCCTTATATACCCTTTCCCTGCTAATGAGGACCACACCCAAGCCCAGCTGTTCCTAATTCACTGCTGATAGTATTTCTTCAATTGCTCCTTCCTTTGATCTGAACGTCTCTGTCGCATGTCAATGACAGCTTGAGCTTCGTCCCCTAGTGACTCCAAGCTACTGGCTGGGGAGAGCCCCTCCCCGGGGCTCTCATGCTGTTCTTCCTCGTCACCTTCCTGACTATACTCTCCCCCGTCCGACTTCTCAGCCCCCTCCTCTTCTCTTTCATCCTCCTCCGGGCATGGTGCCAGCAAAGACGCAGCTGGACTCTGATCGGCCTCAGGCTGAACCATAACATATAATAATAATAATAATAATAATAATAATAATAATAATAATAATGAGCAAAGAGTCAGCGTTGATGGAGGTCAACAATAGGAAGCTTCTCAAAATGAAGCAAACTAAGGACCAGTACAGAAAAACTGTAACTCAATGTCGCATGGACAGTTGGCGGAACAAAGCATTGCATGGCCAGTTCTTGGAGAAGATTGAAGGCAAAGTGGATAAAGAAAAGACCTGGTCATGGCTTACAAGTGGAACGCTCAAAAAGAGACAGAAGGACTAATACTGGCTGCACAAGAACAGGCCATTAGAACAAATGCTGTCAAAGCCAGAATTGAAAAATCAACAGACGATCCAAAGTGCAGACTCTGTAAAGAAACAGATGAAACAATCGATCACATACTCAGCTGCTGCAAAAAGATCGCACAGACTGACTACAAGCATAGACATGATGCTGTGGCACAGATGATCCACTGGAACTTGTGCCGGAACTACCATTTACCAGTGGCAAAGAACTGGTGGGATCATAAGCCCGAAAAAGTGGTCGAAAACGAGCAAGCAAAACTACTGTGGGACTTCCGACTTCAGACTGACCAAATTCTGAAGCATAACACACCAGACATTGTGATCGTAGGGAAAAAGAAAGTATGGATCATCGACATCGCAATCCCAGGGGACAGCAGAATTGAGGAGAAGCAGCTAGAGAAATTAGTGAAATACGAAGATCTAAAAATCGAGCTGCAACGACTCTGGCATAAGCCAGTGAAAGTGGTCCCAGTGGTCCTTGGCATGCTGGGCGCAGTGTCAAAGGATCTCAGCGGACATTTGAAAACCATCGGAATTGACAAAATCTCCACCTGCCAATTGCAAAAGGCCGCTTTACTGGGATCGGCAAACATAATTTGCCGCTACATCACGCAGTTCTAGGTGCTTGGGAAGCGTCCGACTGGTGATGAAATACAAAATCCAGCATAGTGATCTCATTTGCTGTGTTGTACTGACATAATAATAATAATAATAATAATAATAATAATAATAATAATAATAATAATAATATGATTTTTTTTATTTTTTCCCCCTTCTGGGCTCTGGGTATGTTTTTCCTATCGCAGTAAATGAGGTTGGATGTGTATAATTTTAGAAGAGTTCTGCATGTACATACACATACAGTTTATATAGTAGATAATGTATATTTTTGTGTGCCTGTGTGTAATACGCATGTACACATATGGCATATATACATATTGAACACTTTGGATGTTCAATATTAGGAAATGGATAGGGAAAATGTATAGGCCAGGCACCCTAACCCCAACCCTTGACATGAGTGACGTCAAGATGGCCACCTTTAAGCCAGTCACATGAACTTTACACCACCTCCTGGTCACATGATCATCAAGCCACTCCCACTTGGTCACACGGCTGGCAAGCCATCCCCACAAAATAAGCCACGCCCACAATGTAGTAGTAAAAAATTTTGAGCCCTTCAAAGGAAGAGAGTGAAAATGAAAGACGAAAAACAGACTGTTAAATAAAAGTATAAAATAGGTGCCAAAATAGCATATTGATTCATGATGGAGTGGAGAGAAAAAAGCAGAATTATGTTATGTTATTGATATGCTTTAAGGTATAAGCATTGATGTATATATGGAAATTGCGGAGAGAAAAAAAAAACTTTTTATATATGTTAAAAGTTTCCATCAAAGTTTCTTCCTGGAGCTTTGGAGAATAAATTGACCCACCCTCTTCTTTATGGCAAGAGAGCTGGGACTTTGGCAGACGTGGGACTTTCCAGAAACCTGGGACTTTCTGGAAAATCAGAAGCTTCTTTGAATGTTGTTGAGTCAGAAATGGGTGGTTCCCCACCATATTTTACAGCAGGCCCATGATAAAACTGAGGTTATTTCAAAAGCATGCTAACTTTGTAGAAAGTTTATATCTCTGGGATCGCCTTCTGCCGCATGAATCCCAGCGACCAGTGAGGTCCCACAGAGTTGGCCTTCTCCGGGTCCCGTCAACTAAGCAATGTCGTCTGGCGGGACCTTCTCTGCGAGGTGTTGTGGCTAGCTCTGGCCCATCTCCTGCCCCAAGGACTGTGGATGTGGGGGAGACATCCGCATGCTGCAGGCCTGTTTTGCCCCTGGTGGAATCTGCTAATGAAGGCTCCTCTGACCAAGAAGACATGAGTGACAGGGAAGAGGAGAGTGTGGCAGACACCTCAGAAGGAGATCAATTATCTAGCTCCTCCTTGGATTCAGAACAAGAGTTAATGATACAGCCACGCATGCGGAGAGCGATGCATAGGCAACAACAACTGAGAGATTATTGTCAAAGAAAATGAGGCCACCTGTGGTTGGGTGGGGCTGTGTTAATTAGTGAGGCTGCTATAAATAGCAGCCTGTGGGTTTGGCCATTGTGGAGGATTATCTGATCGTTGTGTTTCGTGACTGCTTTACTGACTTTGACCTTTTGTGTGCTGATTTTTCCCCGCTTTGAAACTAAACCAGAGCAAAGTGTGTTTCACTTTGTGAAAGAAGAAGGACTGTGAATTGCCTCCCAGCTGCAAGCTAAGTATCACAGAACTGATAAGGGACTTGTACAAATTACCAGTTTGTTTGGAGATGAGGGCTCTTTGCTATACCAAAAGAGGGCTTGGTTTAAGTGAATTTTCATTATAAAGAACATTGTTTTGAATTTTCAAACGTGTGTGTGTCTGAAATTTGTACCTGTGGATTTTTGGGAGGAGTCTACCAGAGAGCCCGACAGAACAGGAGGTGTTGTGCATCAATGCACCAGGGGATGGGGGGGGGAGCATGAAGGAGTCGTGCCTTCATTTGCAGGGAGTGGGAAGCGTGAGGGTGATGGTGTCGCACACGCATTGCATTATGGGTGCAGGTGCATTCATGTACTTCTCAGCACACAGTGACTAAAAGGTTAACTGCGACTGGTACAGGGTCTCCTGTTTTAAGCAGGGGGGTGGACTAGAAAACCTCCAAGATCTCTTCCAACTTTGTTATTCTGTTTATCCGCCACTACTCTTCTGCTAGTTGACTATTCTGTTATTCTGCCATTCTACGGTTCTGTTATTCCTCTATTCTATTATTCCTCTATTCTATTATTCCGCTATTCATCCATTCTGTTATTCTATTGTTCTCTTATTCTGCTATGCTTTTATTCTGTTATTCTGCTATTGTATTATTCTGCTATTCTATCATTCTTATTCTCTCACTCTGTTATTCTGCTATTCTTTTATTCTGTTATTCTATTCCACTATTCTATTATTCCGCTATTCTATTATTCTGCTATTCTGCCATTCTGTTATTCTATTCCACTATTCTATTATTCCGCTATTCTATTATTCTGCTATTCTGCCATTCTGTTATTCTATTGTACTGTTATTCCGCTATTCTATTATTCTGTTATTCTACTATTCTATTCTGCTATTCTATTATTCTGCCATTCTGTTATTCTGCTATTCTTCTATTCAGCCATTCTTATTCTATCATTCTGTTATTCTGCTATTCTATTATTCTGCCATTCTGTTATTCTGCTATTCTATTCTTCTTCTATTCTATTATTGTATTATTCTTCTATTCTGTCATTCTGTTATTCTATTGTACTGTTATTCTGCTATTCTATTATTCTGCTATTCTATTCTGTTATTCTATCATTCTGTTATTCTGCTCTTCTCCTATTCTGTTATTCTGTTATTCCGCTATTCTATTATTCTATTATTCTGCTATTCTATTATTCTATTATTCTGCTATTCTGCTATTCTGCTATTCTGCTATTCTGCTATTCTGCCATTCTGTTATTCTATTGTACTGTTATTCTGCTATTCTATTATTCTGCTATTCTATTCTGTTATTCTATCATTCTGTTATTCTGCTATTCTATTATTCTGCCATTCTGTTATTCTGCTATTCTATTATTCTTCTATTCTGCCATTCTTATTCTATCATTCTGTTATTCTGCTATTCTATTATTCTGTTATTCTATTATTCTGCTATTCTGCTATTCTATTGTTGTGTTATTCTACTCTGCTATTCTATTATTCTATTATTCCACTATTCTATTCTATTATTCTGTTATTCCGCTCTTCTAGTATCCTGCCATTCTGTAATTCAATGTTTCTGCTGTTCTGTTCTTCTACTATTCTGTTATTCTGGGCAAGGCTGTGCACTTTGACACACACAGCGTTCACAAAGACATAAAAACGCCTAGGGAAGTTGGCCTCTTTACAACTGCAAGAGAGTTTTTCCCACTCCATTCTAACCTTCGCTGCAGGAAAGTTCCGTTTCCCTGCGAGATCATTAAGCAACACAACAATTGCCCTGCTAGAAACTCACATCTACTGAGAAGTCGTTCACTGCAAATTGGATGGATGGCGGAATATCAGAGGGAGGCTCGTAAAAAACGATTAAGCTCCAAAGAGAACCCGAAAATCCTTGAAGCGTCTTTCTGGCAGCTGTTCCTTTCACAGGACGTGATGGCTCCGGGTTCAGGTTTTGGGCTTTTGGGGCTAACAACTCTTTAGCGTCTTGGCTTTTTAGGTGGGAATGCCATCATTTAAAGATACAAGAACAGTAAGCGGAGTTGTTTTCTCATTTTATTTATCTGACTTGTATGCCGCCCAATCCCACGGGATTGTTAGATGGCGACTCTAAGGAGCTATCCACAGGAACCCTTGGCAGGGAATCCTCAATTTACAGATTCACAGAATTGGAAGGGACCTTGTAGGCCATCTAGTCCAACCCCATGCCCAAGCAGAAGACCGTGACATCTGCTTCCACCTATGATCGAACGGAAAACTTCCTGAGCTCCGAATTTCATTATCATTATCATTATCATTATCATTATCATTATCATTATCATTATCATTATCATTATCATTATCATTATCATTATCATTATCATTATCATTATCATTATCATTATCATTATCATTATCATTATCATTATCATTATCATTATCATTATCATTATCATTATCATTATCATTACTATCAATCTTGTTTGCTGTGTATTACTGTTTTTTGTGATAACAACAACAACAACAACAATAATAATAATTATTATTATTTATCATTAGTGATGGGCGAACCGAACCTGCACAATTCAGGTCCGTACCGAATTTTGCGGTGTTTGGTATGCCAAACAGGAACCCAATTTGGGCAAAGTTTGGGGTCGTGTTCGGCGTTCGGAGCTTTGAGGTCACTGGCACGTTGCTAAGGACGCCAAGGTGATCACTTCCTGGATTCCATGGAATCCAGGAAGTGATCACCTTGGCGTCCTTAGCAACCTGCCAGTGATGTCAAAGCTCCGCCCCCGGAATCTCTTCATGGGAGAGATTCCCCGTTCGGGTTCGAGTTCGGGTTCGGTTCGGCCAAATTTTGCGTAAAGTTGGTCCGAACTTGCCGAACCCGAACACCGTTGGGTTCGCCCATCACTATTTATCATTATTATTATTATCACAAAAAACAGTAATACACAACAAACAAGATTGATATGCTGGATTTGGTATCACATTATCACAAGTCGAACACTTCCCAAGCGTCTAGGACTGTGTGATGTATTTTCGTTCGATGTGCGCAGATCCAACTACGGCGGCCTTTTGGAACAGATCGTGATGTTGTCAATGTTTATTGTTTTCAAATGCCATCTGAAGTATTTGGCACAGAACCCAGTGTGCTGATTACTACTGGGACCACCTGTACTGGTTTATGCCAGAGTCGTTGTGGTTCGATTTTAAAATCCTGATATCAGCTACATTTTCCTTCTTATTTCTCATCAATTCGACTATCACCTGGTATGGCGACATCAATGATCCACACTTTTTTCTTTTCCATAATCATGAGGTCTGGTGTATTATGTTCCAAAACCCTGTCAGTTTGAATTCGAAAGTCGCAAAGTATTTATTATTATTATTATTATTATTATTATTATTATTATTATTATTGCTGTCAGCAACCCTTATCAACCATTAGCATCAATGATATTTGTGACAGTTTTTAAAATGTTCAGTTGACTGAGTTTCATGTTTAATGAATAAAAGAGATGAGATGACAACAACAACAATAACAGAGTGGAAAGGGACCTTGAAGGTCTTCTAGTCCAACCCTCGGCTTAGGCAGGAAACCCTACACCACTTCAGATAACAATGTTGGGGCATTCACAACTTCTGGAGGCAAGCTATTCCACTGCCAAGGAATTTTTTTCTTAGTTCTAAATTGCTTCTCTCCTTGTTTAGTTCCCACCAATTGCTTCTTGTTCTATTTTCAGGTGCTTTGGAGAATAGCTTGACTTCCTCTTTTTTGTGGCTACCCCTGAGATATTGGAAGACTGCTATAATGTCTCTCATGGTCTTTCTTTTCATTAAACTGGCCATGCCCAGTTCCTGCAACCGTTCTTCATACATTTTAGTCTCCAGTCCCCTAATCCTCTTTGTTGCTCTTCTCTGCACTCTTTCTAGAGTCTCATCTTATCTTTCATGATGTGAAACTAGGGTTTAAAACGCCTTAAACAAAATCTAAGTATTGTCCACAAGATCATATGCTGCAAACGTCCTGCCTGTTGGCGACTACTTCAGCTTCAACCACAACAACACAAGAGCACACAACAGATTTAAACTTAATATTAACCTCTCCAAACTTGACTGTAAAAAATATGACTTCAGTAACCGAGTTGTCGAAGCGTGGAACTCATTACCGGACTCCATAGCAATGTACCCTCTAATTTTTTTTCGGTGTGGGCGGAAATGTATAGTGTCTGAGCGACAGTCCCTTTGGGACTGGGCGGCATAGAATAATAAATAAATAAATAAATAAATAAATAAATAAGAAAAAAATCCCTTTTATTAAAAGAAATTAATAATTAAAAAAACCCAAAATCCATTACTATTAAAACTAAATCAACCAGCAAAACCAAAAACATAACTATTAATAAAAACAGGTGAGGGCTGGGTTTTTTTTCTCTGTTATTATTTAAGTGCTTTTACCATATGCTTTAAATCAAGTCACTTCTCTCTCTGTTTCTCTCTCCTGTCATTCTCTGCCTCAATCATTTTCTCATTTCTCTTTTCTCCCCTTTTTTCTATCATTTCTCTCTATCTCTTCCTTCCACTCTTCTCTCTCTCTCTTGCTTTCTCTGTCTCTCTCGCTCACTCTCTTCCTTCCTCTCTCATCTCTCTCTCTCTTTCTTTCTTTCTTTCTTTCTTTCTCTTTCTCTCTCTTTCCCCCTCTTGGTCTCTTTCTTTTTCTCACTTTCTCCCTCTCTTGCTTTCTCTCTCTCTCTCACTCTTTCTTGTTTTCTTTCTCACACTCTTTCTCTCTCTTGTTCTCTCTCTTGCTATCTCTTTCTCTCCCCCCTTTCTCTCTCTCTCTCTTTCTCACTTTCTATCTTGCTGTCTGTTGCTCTCACTCACTCTCGTTCTCTCTCCGTTCTTCTCAGCGGAGGCTGGTAATATTCAATGTCGGGGGGCGCGCGCGGTTGCGCGCGCTCCCTATCTCCATACCAGGCCACTCAGAACATTCAAAATAAGAAAAGCCTTCGCCGGCAGGCG